>NC_079218.1:16948884-17096384 GCF_029633865.1 Lampris incognitus
TTACTCCGATTTCATTCGACAGCGGCTGCGTGGATAGGAGCCGCTCCTGTGTTTTCACGCGTACCCGCCACGTGTCATTCCTTTCCTCCCCAGTATATTCTCTTATTCCCCCTCTCTCGTCCCGTGGCCCTCGTTCTCTCATCCGTGATGTTCAGAAAACAGTGCCTCTGCCCAGCACCAGGGTCACTATCTCAACATGGCAACCCCCCCTACTTGGCTAGCGAATACGCTGTTATGTTGGACTTGTGCGGCGACGAGAGACTAACGGCACAAAATCACACCCAAGAGGGAAAGGACGGACACGTTTGCCACTCACATGGTCTCGTCGTTCTGAAACTCCAGCTTGCCGACCACCTCCTCGTAGTCCTCCCCTGCCTTGGCGGTGCCCTCTACCGTGTGGTAGGGAACGGCCACTTTACCCCTGGCGCCGGAGGTCCGGTGCACCTTCATCTGCATGCTGCCGATGCTCTCGCTGACCCGCGTGGAATTACTCTCGAATGTGAAAATGCCGGCGTGGTCGTCGTCGTAGATGGTGACTGTAGCAGTGTGAGTGCTGCCCAGGGCTGCTTTAGGGGGGACGTGGGGTGGGAGGCCACTCCCCATCATGCTGTTGCTAGAGTTGATGGAATTGGGCTCCAGGATGGAGACCTCCGCGCGATGCACGACGCGAGGGTTGCTGAGGTGCACGTAGAAATGCTCGTCCTCTTCAAAGATGTCATCATCTATGACACCAACGGTAAACTCCTTCACTGTCTCACCGGGCTTGAAGACCAGCGTGCCTTCAGCAAACTCGTAGTCTGAGCCAGCATTGGCAGTTCCATCCTCCGTGCGGTAATCCACCTGTGTGGCACGGGGAAGAGGTGAGGAAGGACCCTTGAAACTACCCATCTAAATTATTTACAGAACTGGAGTTATAATTTTTGATGATGCTGAAATATTAACATCTCTTGATGCCTAAATTTGTTGATGGAAGCAGTTGGCTTCATTTTAGATCAGCCTTAAAATGCACTTAGCATACATGTGGAATCAGTCTGGGGTGAAGCTGCGTGTGGATGCTGGTCCCGGACAAGTTTTCTACACTGTTCCAACACAGTCCGCATTTCTGTATCTCTCTGTCAGTTTTTCAGGTTTTTGGTTAAGTTTGGCACTGTTTGGGTTGGGTTGAGGTTGGGTTGAGGTTAGGGTCACATATTCAGTATAAGTTACCAATCAGGTCTAGGACCACCGTCCATGGGCAACTTCCCCTCAGAGCTGTGAAGTCATTTTGTTTCTTACCTTTACAGTGCAGCCGCTTTCTCCTCCATGGCGCCCGACTGACAGCTTAAGTGAACCACAGTTCTCAAAGCACTGGTAGTGAGTGTGGTCAAACTGGAGGTAAATGGTGTGGGGATCCTCTTCCTGGCCACTGGCCTCATGACAGCTCACCACTTTCCTGGCCTGGTCGGCGGCATGCTTTTTCAAAATGTTGCCGGCTCCAATCATCATCCGCGTGGCTTGGATGCGGTAGAAGGCCCGGCTCTTTTGTTGCTGGACCAGCACCTGGTAATTGGCCATCTCAATCAGCTGTTCCATGTCCTTTTCCGGGTGTCTCTGTTTCAGCTCTTTCAAAGTGCGAGCCATCTCCCGACGAGCCTCTTCCTCCTGGTCAAGGCCTGGACTGACCCCCCCACCTTCCTCCACCCCCTCCAGCATCCCGTCCAGAGCCTCCTTGGGATGGTTGTGGGAGTTGACACCCTGACCATCCACCTCCAGGTCCATTTTGGTGAACATGGCATCGCCTTCAGTTTCTATGATGATGCCGCGGGACTTGTTAGCACGGTAGCGCTTATGGACGTACTTGTAGAAGAGCAGGCGCCGGTCCGCGATCCAGGCTTGCATCACGCAGAGCGGGAAGAAGAAGAAGGTGAGGACTGCCTCCCACACCTCCACCTCCCCGGGGGAGATTACAGCCAGGATCAGATACAGCCAGATGTAAGCGAACACGCTCCAGGTGGCAGTAACAAAGAACACCCGCAGGTGCTTTATCTTGCGGGTTTCGTTTTCTGGCACAACATACACACAGATGGCGATGATGATAAACATGTTGAATGCAGCGCTGCCCACAATGGTGCTGGGGCCCAGCGCGCCGGCCTCAAACTCATGGCCAACCACTTCAATGACTGAAAGCAGGATCTCTGGAGCGGAGGAGCCCAACGCCATCAAGGTGAGGTTGGATACGGTCTCGTTCCAGATGCGCACAGTGGCTGTGGTGGTCTCGCCATTGGGCTTCTTGATAGTGATCTCCTTTTCCTGAGAGGTGATGACTTCAATGGAAGACATGAAGCGGTCTGCGATGATGGACATGCCCAGGAACATGTATATGAGAGCTGCAAAGTACACAATGGCGCGTGCCACTTTGTCCCCCATTGAGGGATTTTGGGGGTTCCAGGTGGGCAGCACCACTCCTTCAGAGCAGCTGTCCTCGCTGGAGCAGTTTCCCGGTGCGTTACTGGCTGCGTGGCCAGAGCCGGCCTGAGAGAAATGAGTGAGCCCCGGGAGAAGGACCAACAGGAAGGAGGTTAACAGGTGGGAGGTGAAAGGTGAACTGCAGCTGTTTTGCACTGACATGGTGGTGCTGGGATGTCGGGGGCCAGGTCTTCTGATGACTGAGCTCGCGTCCAAACGTTTTTACAGACACTTCTGGAAAACAGAGGAACACGGTACAAGTTTTAGGAAAGATGAAATAAACACATTCGTCATAAGCAAACGAAACTGTTGTCATGTTTTTGAACTTTATCTGCAGTTATAACAGCTCTGACCTGCCATAATCACCATCCAGCAATAACAAGATGCTTCCGTAAGAATAGCCAGGCCAACATTTGGAGCCACTGCAGTGGACTTTACAGTTTAGACCTGAATAAAATGGTTTCTGTAAACATGGCGGACTTCAGATCCCACACTGTAATGACCACATTTGAAAAGTGCTGTTGTAAATGTTGTAGTGTGTGTGTGTGTGTGGGCGGATGAGCATGTATGTATGTATGTATATGTGTGTATATGCGTAGAAAGTGCATAGTTGTGGATGAGGGTGGTGCGGCAGTAGGGAAATTCAATTGCCCATTTGATTTACAGGTAGGTAGTCTAGCCTTGCACACGGTCTTCCTCCTGTAAATTACATTATGCTGAGACGCACTGCAAGTCAAGGGCCTGAATTAATACCTTATAGAATATCTCAAAAGGACACACCGAGAGATTTGCCAATGTGGGATTACAAACTTTAGGGGAAGGGTGTTGCCACCGACTGGAGGCACTTCTTTATTTCTCAAGGATGTTTAACCATGCAGGTGGAAGTAGAGATGGAAAACACCCCTCTATGAGCCATCTAAAAACCAGCAATGCCAATTCTGAATATAACTTAATAAACAAGAAATAGTTTGATGTGTACAGAAACCCCAGTGTGAGCTATCCCAGTACTTTGACAGCTGTTTTTTCGCCACAGAGACGGGTCTATTGGAGGGTTTATAGAAGCAGAGTGTACTCTACTGCCATTTAAAGTGGAAGGAGCTCCGGTCTGTCAAAGCAGAACGTCTGGTCACCATCAACAGTATCTATGGTAACAATCAACCTGTACCAGCGCTTACAAAGACTGACTCATTTGCATGCGATTAACACGATGTCATTCTGACTTTGTCTCATGTCAAGTGAATGGCTAACAGCATTTTGGCGAGCAGTGCCGACTCGAGCCCTGCTCCAGTTCTACCCGCAGGTGTAACATAGAGAATAAAACATGCCAAGACAGGCAGACAGACAGGATGACAGAGTGAAAGACAGAGAGAGAGAGAGACAGAGAGAGACCAAGAGACAGAGAGACACAGAGAGAGAGACACACACAGACAGACAGAATGACAGAGTGAAAGACAGAGAGAGACAGAAAGAGACAGAGAGAGGCAGAGAGACAGAGAGAGATAGAGACAGAGAGAGGCAGAGGGAGACAGAGAGACCATGAGACAGAGACACAGAGAGAGAGACACACACAGACAGACAGAATGACAGAGTGAAAGACAGAGAGAGACAGAAAGAGACAGAGAGAGGCAGAGAGACAGAGAGAGATAGAGACAGAGAGAGGCAGAGGGAGACAGAGAGACCATGAGACAGAGACACAGAGAGAGACAGACAGACAGACAGAATGACAGAGACAGACACAGACACAGAGAGACAGAGAGAGACAAAGGGAGACAGAGACACAGAGAGAGACAGACAGACAGAATGACAGAGACAGACACAGAGACACAGAGAGAGACAGAGAGACCAAGAGACACAGAGAGACAGTAGAAGAAAAACAATGAGGGATGAAACAAGCATATGGGGTTTGTAAACTTGCAGTTCTATTGAGTGTGTACGGCTGATGTTCAAGTCGAGCGTCTTACTAGAAAACACTTGGATGTGCACATTGTGCGTTCTCATTTACATGCAGCAAGGTAATAGCTGCAAAACCTCCATCTCAACCTGAAACTTGGAGGGAGTGAGAGCGTGGGAGGACACAGTAGCTCTGCTCAAAGCCTCTGTTTTAAGGAGAGAATGGCAAAGGGGCACACACGTTAAGTTGTATTTCCTGTGCTGACTTATTAATCAGTGAGTTACGAATCAATATCACCTCCGAGCTCCACAAATTCCCCCATCCACCGAGCTGCTTCAGGGAGCCATCAGCCGGCCAGAACGTCATCCAAACCAGCCCAGCAGCCTTAAACCAGTTGCCACCGAGGGCCGGCTGCATCAAAAGCAGGTTTTCGGTCTCGGTAAACACTACATACAATGATTTGAGGAGCACAGCTTCAGCTTGTGTGGGGGTGGGGCAGGGTGGGGGTGGGGGGTGGGGGGTTGGCCGGGGCAATGGATGAAATGAATTGGTGTATTGATTGGTTAGGAATGATAATCTGCGTAAACACGGCTATTTTAGTGGCTCATCACACAGTAAGTGCCGATACCTGTGGCGACTGTTAGCAAGATCCGCGCCGCAGACAGCTGCTGAGGATTTTAAAATGGGCTCCAAGGTTTTGCAAAAGTTGTCAAGATGTCAGACTCCATATTTCCCTCGTGCTCCCTGGATCAGTCGTTAATCGTGCTATTGGTGGCAGTTAAAAACTGTCAGAATATGCCTTTATATTTGTAGAGTTCTTGTGTCTGCACGTCTCTTTTAGCTTAGCTGAAATCGCTTTGTTTGCACTGTTAGCACGTTTTTATTCTGTGTTCTCAAATCTTCATATCTCTTCATTCATATAATATTACGAGAACCCCCCTCCTTTCTCCCTATTGTACTTGGCCAATTGCCCCACTCTTCCGAGCCGTCCCGGTCGCTGCTCCACCCCCCCTGCCGATCCGGGGAGGGCTGCAGACTACCACATGCATCCTCTGATACATGTGGAGTCACCAGCCGCTTCTTTACACCTGACAGTGAGGAGTTTCACAAGGGGGACGTAGCGCATGGGGGGGTGGATCACGCTATTCCCCCAGTCCCCGCCGCCCGAACAGGCACCCCGACTGACCAGAGGAGGCGCTAGTGCAGCCACCAGGACACATAACCACATCCGGCTTCTCACTCGCAGACACAGCCAATTGTGTCTGTAGGGATGCCCGACCAAGCCAGGCGTAACACGGGGATTCGAACCGGCGATCTCCGTGCTGGTAGGCAACGGAATAGACCGCCGCACCACCCGGACGCCCTGTTACAAGAAACTTAATGCTTACCTGGTTGTGGTTTTCAGAGTCAGCTCTGTGTGACCTCAGGAGATGAACTTTATCCCTCAGATGAGAAAGAAAGGTCTTTTTGCTGTAGAGATGGTTTCATCATGTCCATGAAAACTGGATCCCGTCCTCACTGTTCAGGCCAGCATATTCAATATTTGAGTCCAAATCAGAAACACCAGTGAAGGCTAGAAACACATTTCATCATAATGAAATACTCCAGGATAGATAATGAATAAACACGCTGGATCCCCGAGACCGGGGCTGGGCAATAACTCAATATTATCACCGTCTCGCGCGGTATTGTATCAGGATGGAATTTGAATATACACGATTTTATCGCCCAAATTATCGATAACGACGATCTCTTCTCTAAACATTTCTCACGGAACGATGTCTGAAATATCTGAGGGAGTACTATTTGAAAACAACTTCTGGTTTTACGTTATACTTTACGATGCCAACGTGATAAACTTAAGTTGGATTCGCAAATATAGTATCCGTGCATGTACGTAAGCAGATATCGTGATATGAATATATCGATATTGTGCAGGATTCCCAACGATTCGTCCCAATGGTAACGTTTTCCCACATCGCCCGGCACTGCGTTAGGCTGCGGGGACGAAGTAGTCCATGCCACCCATTTGGTGCGCACAAACACAGGCTGCCGTGCGCACCAAACGGATTGGTAATACTCACGTATAATGTCCTCCCCTCAGTTGGACAGTTCCCTCGGACACCCCTACCCTGCGAAGACCAGTAAGACGACAAAAAGCCCCCCCCCCCCCCCCCCCAGTGTGCCACTCACATAGAAGATGAACGTAACAGTGTTGGCTTGTTGCGCTGGCGTTTTGGAGATGACGCGGAGCTTTCCATGCTGCTTCTTCGCCTCGAAATCCTTCTGACAACCTCGGTAAACTTAAAACTGTCGGATTAGTTTTCCGTCATAGATATATAGATATCTATATCTATATATAGATATATAGATATATATATCTATCCCCGTGTATGAGACTGCCGCTGACACATTCCCCAGCTCTCCAAAGAGGGGGTGTTTGTTTCAGCCTCTCCAAGCTGCGAGCGATTGTTGATGCGTAAATAATGAATTAAATAATTGACTCGCTCCTCATCGTCCCGCTTGTAGGACCGCGAATTCCCCGCAAACAGTCCATTTGTACGGGTTATAATGCGCAAAACGTTGAATGGAAATACCCCCCTTTTTACCTCCCAAAGCTGGATAACGCAAAGAGAGAGAGGGAGAGAGAGAGAGAGAGAGAGAGAGAGAGAGAGAGAGAGAGAGAGAGAGAGAGAGAGAGAGAGAGAGAGAGAGAGAGAGAGAGAGAGAGAGAGAGAGAGAGAGAGAGAGAGAGAGAGAGAGAGAGAGAGAATAAAGGACTGCACACATGAGAGTAGGCGTGAATGAATGGTGAGAGACCGAGAGGACGCAAACCATACACACATCAGGGCAAGATGGATATGTAAGAAAGGACGGGGGGGTGGACAAGGACACAGGAGCCCGGTGTTATGCAGCTGAAGCCGTGTCTTACTCGTGCGGTGAGCAGCGTTGGCATGAGAAACGATAAGCGAGAAGGGAAAAAGCAGTGAGTGCTGCAGAAACAGGGGAGGAGACGTTTGCAAACAGCTTCATACACGCGGCTGGCCCCTCTGACTGCGCATGAAGAGTCCAAGACAAATGGTTATTTCACCCAGAATTCCCACTACAGCTTGCGTAACATTTCACTCTTGATCCGCTGTGCAGCTGGTTTTCCCCATCTCTAAAACTCAAACGGTACCATTTGTTTAAACAGTACGGATATAAAGATGTTCTTTTATGTTTCTTGTTTTCTTGTTCAATTCTGTTGCAGTGTGGTAAGGACACACACACACACACACACACACACACACACACACACACACACACACACACACACACACACACACACACACACACACACACGTACGAGATGATGACCATGGTAACGTGGGCTAATGGAGACGGATAGCCCAGGGTGAGAAGGGATGCATTGGATTCTGTAAGGCTGCCAGAGGACCAAAACACGGGGACCACCTCATCTGGACCATTGCTGACAATCTAAAACAACAACAAAAATCAAACCCCTCTGAATAATGATAGTTCACATCATGAAGAGTGCTTGAGCAAGGCACTTCAGCTGACTAATTCGGGCTGTGCTGCCTTATTGCGAGCCGGACATATCGACTGTATGTGCAAGTAATAGTAACTTGAATTAAGTCAGGTTAATTTACAAGAACCCTTGCTTTTTATTTTTCTTCTTTTGCCTTTGTTTTGCCACCACCGTATTTCTATGTATATAAACTGTTTTAGTCCGTCAAAGTGAGAGGGGTGTTCCATTCATTAGTGAAAGGGAGGAATTCGGTATCTTTAACTTACATAATGCAGGGCTGAAAGGACCAGGAGAATATATACTGTCTTTGTAGACAAGCGCTTGTTAAGAAGAGTTTAGCTTGACAAACCACATCCTTCTTCGAATAAATAATCCTCAAACTGCAGCTCCGCCTCCGTGATTCTCTAACCGGACTCACGCCGCCAGTGTTCGCCGTCTCTGCTCAGCGCACCCGTAGAGGCCGCAGACCTCCGTTATGGTCTTGAACATTAGTTTAAGGCTTTTCAACAGCTGCCGTCACTATGACAACCACGGACGCACTCGGCTGAAAGTCAGCAGTTAACACGGTCACTAGCTAAACCGAAACAACGGCAAGAAAGCAGTCGCGCCGTTACTGCAGTCAAACTCCCCAGCTCAGACAGACTTGCTGGGGGGGGGGGGTTAGTCCAATCAGATTGCAGCTCATTTGTAAACAGCCTCTCAGAGCCAATCGAGGACTCTGTTATTTCGTGTACCCGCCAGGTTGGTCGCGCCTACATTACCTAATCCTTTACCGGCTTTATTTGATACCTTTCTGACGGCACTTGATCGTTGTTATTGCGTGAAAAAATATGATGTACCTCCCGCGATTAATCGACTACTGGACTACTTTTTTTGGAGTAGCTGCCGACTACTAAAATGCAGAAGTCGCAGCTCATCTATCGCCACTAGTTTCTCGCCAGATTGTCTTTTGGATTACGCTAAACTTTCAAGCCCCTACTACCCGATTCATGAACCTTCCCATCCTAACTTCAGCCCGATTCCTGTTACGGGGTCTAGGTGATGGGTAGTCGACTAGACAGGCTGTCATACGCCGGAAGCAGTTAGGAAGCTATCGACCCCGCACACAGCACAGGGACTTGTATCTGTTCTGATTACTGACGTGTCCGTCTTCATTCAATTGCACTGAAACATGGTGTCAGAAGTGGCTCGGAAACTAGACTTTTGTTATTTTTTTGTAACCGAAAAAAGTAACGTCATAGACGAAATATGTTCCATATGCGAACAAACGCCGTTGTTTGCTAATATAGTTCAAGAGGCTAAGTTGTGTAACCGGTTATTTTCTTGCCTGGTGCGGGATTCGATACGGGGTGTATTGCACCACAAGACGACATCACCAACCGCTCGGCTAAAGGGTCAGACTCGTTAGCTAGGGACTAACGTGTGTTATTAGTAGTTTACAGTTGTTAGCCAGCCAACGCTAACATGTCTGCAGACGAGACCTCACATTCCATAGCTATGGCGACGAACATTCCCCCTCAGAAGCCCATGAGTCTTGCAGGGAACTGGCATACTAATTGGGATAAATTTAGAGATTAATACGAGGGCCGTGCGCTGGCGACTGGACTACTGGAGAAACCCAAGGAAGTCCAGGCAGCGACTTTGAGAAGTTTAATGGGCAGCGAATGCAGCCATATCTAGCGGCATAGTATCACTCTCACGGCGCAACAACAAGGTGGCGCAAAAGCCATACTCGATGCTTTGCTAATAAAGATAAAGCTGGATACACAAAGCGAGACAGGCTCTCTGCTTTGGAGAGAACTCTATATAGATAAATTCCTTTGAAGCCAAATATTAAAGATAGACGTGGTCTTTTTTTAATCTGTTTGAGAAATTTAGCTGTTGTCTAGCAATAAGATTTTTAGTTTTATATATATATATATTCCCAAAATACTTAAGGGAATCTTTTACTGGGATATTTCCAGTTACAGAATCGTTACAATCACGCAGAGACAAATTTCCACATTTGGACACATTTAGTCGTAGACCTGAGGCATTGGAAAATTGGTTAATTAAATTAATAGAGTTACTCAAGTGGCTCTTGCTCTTCAAAAACAAAGTAGTGTCATCTGCCAGTTGTGAGAAACGTCTATCATTCACGATATTAACTAATAATAATTCGGTAACTAAAATAAATAAGAAAGGAGAAATAGGGCAGCCTTGCCGGACCCCTCTGTTAATCTGGAATCTTTTAGAGGTATTAAAATTAATTATAACAGAACTATTAATATCTTTGTAAAACATGTTGCCAATGCCAACAAAGTTATTTCCACAACCAAATACCTTGAGGGGCTGTACAAGAAATTTGTGTTCAATGGTGTCAAAGGCCTTGCAGAAGTCTGAGAACAAAATAAGTGCTTTAGAATTTACTGAATCTGCATAATCCAACAGATCTAGCATGAGTCTTATGTTACAGCTAATATGATGGTTTTTCATGAATCCTGTGAGTTTCGGCTATAATAGAATCTATCCCTCTCTTTAATCTGTTCACATATACTAATGCCAAAATCTTATAATCAATTGTTGAAAGAGTGACGGGACGCCCGTTTTCGATTGATAAGGGGTCTTTATCGGGTTTGGAGATAAGAGATGTAATGCCTTGCTTCATTGTAGCCACCATCTCTCCCTGACTGATGCATTCTTTGTACATACATAACAGTGGGTTTGGAATAAGTTCCCCAAAGTGAGTATAAAACTCAATGGATAAACCGTCGATTCCTGGAGACTTCCATTTTTTCATTGAAAATAACACATTTTTGATTTCATTAGCTGATAGGTCAGAATCGCAAATAGCTTTACACTCTTCATCAGTTGAGGGGATATAAGTAAGACCCCCCCTCAGGAAACTCACACAGTGTTTAGCATTGAAATTGGATTATAGTTTTTCATAAAACTCAAATGACAAAATTACAAATTACCGTTGGATCTTTAGAAGGAGCTCTGTCAATATTGAGGGCAGTTAATGGCTTCTTTTTAAAATTTATTTTTTCAAGAAAAAAAAATAATTTGTGTTCCTTTCCCCCTCCTCTAGCCATTTGGCTCTAAATCTGATAAACGCTCCTTTAACCATGTCCAGATAAATTTGATCCAGCTGTAGCCGAATGTCCTTTAAAATCAAGTTCTTTTTCTAAAGGAATGTTTTCCTTTGGTCAGTAGAAGGTCAAGTTTGTGCATCAAGTCAGCTTCTTGTGTACTTTTTTCTTTCTTTAATTATTTACTTCTTTTAATAGATACATATCTGACTTTAGATTTAAAGAATTCCCTTTTTTTCTTTTAGCTATTACTATTTAAACCATCATTGAGGATTTCCTCTGCAAGTTTTTTTTAATAGTGGCGTTAAATGAAACATCTTTTAAGAGAATTGTTGAATTTCCAATATCCTCGCATCCTAGAGGTCTCATCCTTAGCATCTAACTTCAAGATTGTTTGCTTGTGGTCTGATAATGGGGCATACAAATGATTAACTTCTTTCACAAATTGAAGGGTAGAGGAGAAGATTAGAAATAGATCAATTCTTGATTTTGAAGTTAGTTTTTATTACACCAGGTGAATTCTTTTGTACTAGGGTTAAAAAAAACGCCATGCAACAGTCAAGGAGAGGTTGGAGCAGAGCAACGAGAAAAGGTTATTGTTCTGTGAAGCCTGATTTAATCTAGGAGGGTATCGACCTTTCGTATCATCATAATAAAGTCACCGCAAAGAGTTATATATGAGCCTTGATACTTTTTGTGTAGTTCCTTCAATTTGGATGTTATTTCATTTTTATTAAATAAGACTTTGTTGACAGCTTGGGAATTATACCCATATATATTACAAACAATAAAGGTGCGCTGTCTTGCTTAATTATTAGAGCAATCCATCTACCGTCACAAGAGGGCGCTGTCTCGGGCAGAGGCGTAAAAACCAGTTCCAGAAAGTAAAAGTCCAAACCATGTATTTGCCCCACTCATGCGCTACACTAGCAGATTCTAGTCAACACCACTCTTCAACTAGGTAGGGGAAACTACCTAATGAAATCAGCTGGTTTGGTAACATGGTTGGAGCAAATACACGGTTTGGACATTTACTTTCTGGACCTGGTTTTTACACCTCTGGACATCCCCTTTAAATGTATGTAGAAAAATTAAGACCTCAGCTGAACGATTAGTGCCATGGCTGAAATGAGCCAAGTTACCCCATTGTGTTTTCCAAAATGTTGTATCCGATCCACAAGAATGCGTTTCCTGAAGTAAAATTAAATCAGCCTCAGTTCTTTTACACAACAAAAAGATCACTTTCCTCTTGGTAATATCCCTAATTCCCCTGATATTTAAAGACATGACATTAAGAGAATTAAATCTAAAATCCATAGAACAGAAAAAGAGAAAAAAAATTACGAAACGAGGTTTACTTGTAACCGATTTTACACTAAGAAACCTTGAAATGTGCTGAAGGAAACCCACCAGGAATGAGATGGAGATTAACAACCGTTTGAACTGGCTTAACACAAGAAAACAGTAAAGGTGAAAGGTTTTCAAGTTTTAGGCACCAGCAATTAACATTATTAACTGCAACGGAAATGCATGGTGATTAGTGCGTTAGTTCAAACCTATTAACCAGTCTAACAGACTGACTTGTCAACCAACCTGTTATTACCAGTCCAACATTAAACCGTTCATAAGTAGAAGGAAAAGTAGGAACAGAGTCAAGTGAAACTTATAACGTGCCCTTGATCGAATCTGCTGCAATTCTTTTCCCACCCATGACCACATCGGGGCCACGCCATGTAGTTTTTCCCCACTTTCTTGCGTGCTTTGTCAACAAGCGGCCGAAGTTTTTTCCAACATCGTCTCTCCCAGTATGTCAGATCCTCTGCGAGTCGGAGCTTCCTCTCATTCCATGGCGTTTACTGAGGCTTTCCAAATGTTCTCCCTGATGGTGAACTGAATTATTACTGGATGTGCACTTCTGTCTGCCCTGGGGCATCCGACCCGGTGTAGAGTGTCGATGAGAAAACCTAGTTTGTTTTTCTCATCTGGAGAAATTTGGCTAAAGAGCTCAAAGAGCTGCTTCCCTGCATCCTCTGTGGTTTCGTTGAGAGCTTCAGGGAGATTGAAAAGTTTCAGATTCCATCGTCGATTGTAGCGTTCCGCTTCTTCAATCTTCATGTCTTGTTCAGCCATTCGCCGATTCACTTTTAGAGGACAAAAGCACAAGCTAGAGTTTGAAATAGTCAACGCCAGCCAATATCCCCTCCTCTCAGATTCCACATATGAATGTCTGGGACTGATTCACTTCACAATTCTGAATGACCTGCACGCCATGGAGCATGTCCAGTGTGGACCCTTGTCCAAAGAACAACTGCTTAGCAGATATGATGACGTTTTCAATGGGCCTGTCGAATCAGTACCGGGGGAGGTGCACTTCGAGCTGGTTAAGAGCGTCACTCCAGTCCAGTGTGCTCCTCGCAATGTGCCCATTGCAATGAAAGCGGCTGTGAAGGCACAGCTAGACGTGCATGAGGCGCACGGCCACATGACATCAACTAACTGGGTCAGCAATATGGTCATTGTAAAAAAGCCAGAAAAACTGAGGGTCTGCATTGACCCAAAGCATCTGAACGAGGTGCTGAAACACTCTCACTATATCATGCCGACACCAGAGGATGTCCTCTACAAGCTTCCCAAGGCAAGGATCTTCACCCTGGTGGATGCTCGAGATGCGTACTTGCAATGCAAGCTGGATGAGGAAAGCAGCCTCATGACCACCTTCTGGGCCCCCTGGGGTGGAAAACGCTGGCTCAAGCTCCCGTTTGGCATCTCCGTGGCACCTGAAGTCTACCAGTGCAAGCAGCACGAGTTACTGGCTGGGCTCGAGAGCATCGAACCCATTGCTGATGATATCCTGGTCGTAGGCTGTGGTGACTCTGATGAAGAAGCAGAACATGACCATGATGTAAAGCTCCTGGTACTGATGGAGATGGAGCACTGCTGAGTGATCAAGCTGCACCTTGGCCTGACGAAACTGCAGTTCAATGTGAGAGACGTTCACTTCCACGGTCATATTCTCTCAGCCACAGGCCTGAAGCCGGACCCTAAAAAAGTGAAGGTAATTCTTGACATGCCAAACCTGACTGATCCAAAAGGAGTGCAGCGGCTCATCGGCTTTGCAAACTATCTTGCAAAGTTCATGCCACGCTTGTCCGAAGTCAGCAAGCCTCTGCGACGGCTGCTGGACAAAGAGACACCATGGCACTGGCTACCCAAGCATGAGGCAGCAGTGCAGGAGTTGAAATCTCTGGCCTCATCTATGCCACTGTTACGTTACTAAGATGTAACAAAGCCTGTCTTTCCATGACACCAAGTAGATATTTGGGTTGTATGTAGCACTTAGATCTGTTTATTCGTGGTACATGACGATAGGATGTTTTTTTTTTCTCTCATGGTTTTTTGTTTTTTTCTCTTCTTTCTCCCATTGTTCACAATAATTGAGTTTGTGTTATGCAGCACAACATGCATTGAATATGAACTATACAGTACAGTGGGAATTGAGTTTGAAGTACATAGTAGCTGAATTAATTTAAGAGTATGTGAGAAGGGGTAGGAAAAAAAGTGTGTACTTCCTCCTACTCCTTTTCCAACATGTAACAAATAATTTGATGCATACGGAGATTTGTTCGTTGAGTTTGATGTGTGGATTTGTTGATCACTTCAGATTATTGGCAATGGTTTCCTCCCACAGTCCGAAGACGTGGAGGTCAGGTGAATCGGCCATACTAAATTGTCCCTAGGTGTGAATATGTCGACCCTGTGATGGACTGGCAGTCTGTCCAGGGTGTCTCCCCGCCTGCCGCCCAATGACTGCTGGGATAGGCTCCAGCATCCCGCGACCCCTATCAGGATAAGCAGCTTGGATGGTTTATCTGTATGTTATATCCTGCTTATTTATATATTTGAAATAAATCGTCATTCATTCATACTTCATTCATTCAATCTACTCAGTTTGTTTTCATCATTAACTCTAATTCTCCCGTCATTTCAGATCCTGCCACTCCCTCGTGCCATGCTACCACCTCATTCCTTTCACCTGGTTTTCTCAGCCCATTTCCCCACTTGCAGCTCATTCACTCATTAGTTCCTCAGCTTATACACCAGTCCATCTCCACCCGTTCCTTGCCAGATTGTCTTTTACATTACGCTAAGCTTTACAGAACATGCAAGCCGATTCCTGAATCTTCCCATCTGAACTTCAGCCTGATCCCCTGGACCCTGATTCTCTGCCTGATCCCTGCAGGTTAAGTTTACCTTCTCTGATTGATCTCCTGGTTCTTACCCTTGCCTGTTTACTGGAATAAACCTTGTGAACTTGGATTTCTTACCTGATCGCTTCCGTGTTGTGGGTTCTTACCTGTTCTGAGTCAATGAGCATTACACCACTGTTCTCAAAGTTGTAATCCCATCTATCGTTGCTGGGTGGTTTATGTCTTAAATTTCCCTCATATAGATAGATACTTTATTAATCCCATATCTATCTATACCGATTAGCCAAAACATTAAAACCGCCTGCCTAATGTCATGTAGGTCCCCCTTGTGCCTCCAAAACAGCTCTAACCCGTCGAGACATTAATCTTTTTATTTTTATAAATAAGTACAATATTCCTAATTGGGATATATATTTAAACATTTGTACTGAACATCATCTTCAGAGCTGAGATAATTAGGTCATCACCAACTCCTTTACCCTAAATCTATTTTTCTAATAAAATATTTAACAGCTCGCTCTTCACGCTGTATCTCAACAAATATAGTCCATGCCGACACGGAAGGGTTTACAATGCATATACACCGATCAGCCAAAATATTAAAACCACCCACCTAATATTGTTTAGGTCCCCCTCGTGCTGCCAAAACAGCTCTGGTCCATCGAGGCATGGACTCCACAAGGCCTCTGAAGGTGTCCTCTGGTATCTGGCACCAAGATCTTAGCAGCAGATCCTTTAAGTCCTGTAAGTTGCGAGGTGGGGCGTCTATGGATCAGAATTGTTTTTTCCAGAACATCCCACAGATGCTCGATCGAATTGAGATCTGGGGAATTTGGAGGCCAAAGCAACACCTTGAACTCTGTCATGTTCCTCAAACCATTTCTGGACAATTTTCGCAGTGTGGCATAGTGCATTATCCTGCTGAAAGAAGCCACTGCCATCAAGGAATACTGTTGCCATGAAGGAGCACACTTGGTTTGCAACAATGTTTGTTACCACCTGGTTAAGAAAGCACAACAGAGGCTTTTCTTCCTCAGGAAACTTAAACAAGCCGGTCTCCCCTCTCAGTGGCTGGTCAGCTTTCACAGAAGCACTATAGAAAGCATCCTCTGTCAATGTGTCACAGTGTAATATGCCAGCTGCACAGCAGAGAATAGGAAGGACTTGGCCTGGTTGGTGAAGACAGCACAGAGGATTGTGGGAGCTGTGCTCCCGGACCTGGATGCTGTGTATGCTGGTCGCCTACAGAGGAAACCCAGCAACATCAGCAAAGATGCAACACACCCAGGTCACTGCCTGTTTGTTCCCTTGCCATCGGGGAAAAGATACCGCACCATCAAAACCCGGACTAACAGGCTGAGGAACAGCTTCTTCCCCAGAGCTGTAGCCCCCCCCCACACACACACACACACACACAACTGCCTATAGCTGCTGAGGACTAGCTGCTACTAAAGCCGCTGCAATATGGACAATTATGAGCAATAATCCCATGCACTATTTTGAAAGCCGCTGCTATCTTTTATTGTCTCATTATTTTTTGCTACCTCACTTATTTTTTACTACCTCACTTATTTATACTAAATGTTCCTTGTCCTTGTTTTTATCTTGTTTTTTTTAATCATTTACCTTGTCTAGTTCTGCTGGTCTGAGTCACCAAATGTAATTTTGTTGTTTGCACACAATGACAATAAAGTATCTTATCTTATCTTAGGTAGGTGGTACGTGTCAAAGTAACATCCGCATGATTGCCAGGACCCAAGGTTTCCCAGCAGAACATTGCCCAGAGCATCACCCTGCCTCTGCTGCCTTGCCTTCTTCCCATAGTAGATCCTGGTGCCACCGCTTCCCCGGATAAATGACCCACATGCACCCGGCTATCCACATGATGTAAAAGAAAACGTGATTCATCAGACCAGGCCACCTTCTTCCGTTGCTGCATGGTCCAGTTCTGATGCTCCCGTGCCCACTGCAGCTGCTTTTGGTGGTGGATAGGGGTCATCATGGGCACTCTGATTAGTATGCGGCAAGCAAGTTGCCATACAGTGTGTGTTCTGACACCTGTCTATCATAGCCAGCGTTAACTTTTTCAGCAATTTGAGCTACAGCAGCTCTTCTGTGTGATCGGACCTGATGGGTCAGCCTTCTTTCCCCATGTGCATCAGTGACCCTTGGGCACCCATGACCCTGGCACAGGTTCACCAGTTGTCCTTCCTTGGACCACTTTTGGTAGGTACTGACCACTGCATACGGGAACACCCCACAAGACCTGCCGTTTTGGAGATGCTCTGACCCAATCGTCCAACCATCACAATTTGGCCCTTGTCAAAGTCACTCAGATCCTTATGCTTGCCCATTGTCCCTGCTTCCAACACATCGACTTCAAGAACTGACTGTTCACTTGTAATATATCCCACCCCTCGACAGGTGCCACTGTAATGAGATAATCAATGTTATTCACTTACCTGTCAGTGGTTTTAATGTTTTGGCTGGTTGATATACGTATCTACAAATACAAATACAAACAATTTTGTTAATCCTGCTAGGGGCAATTTGTTTAGAAAAGCTTGTGAACACAAAACACAGTAACATGCAAACAACACAAACAGTAAATAATAACACCCCAGGGAGCTAAATGTGGAATAAAATCTATCTATCGATCTATCGATCGATCGATCGATCTATCTATCTATCTATCTATCTATCTATCTATCTATCTATCTATCTATCTATCTATCTATCTATCTATCTATCTATCTATCTATCTATCTATCTATCTATCTAATCGCATAGAGTTGAGGAGTTAGCCCAGTTTTTGTGCTAACTGAATAAAGGTTTACCACTGTAAGGGAAAAGGAGATTGTAAACACACACACACACACACACACACACACACACACACACACACACACACACACACACACACACACACACACACACACACACACAAATTAAAGTTAAGTTAAATTCTTTACATTTCAAAACAAACTACTTTCAATAGTCTACATCTGTCTGGCAGCAGCAAAAAACAAAACGCATACTGAACCATCATAATAAGTGGCCCCTCAGTCCATGTGATGTTATCATTGTAGGTTAATTAACCAGAGCCATTAGCAATGTAATATGATAAACTGATATAGAACCCTTTAAATACTGGAGTATATTTTAGTATATCTTGGAAAGAAAGCTGCTTTATTCTGTCATTGTACAGGTTACAATGAAAGTTGTTCTCTGCATCTAACCCATCCTATTGTATAGGAGCAGTGGGCAGCTGCAGCGCCCGGGGACCACCTGCAGTTCTTCTTTCCATTGCCTTGCTCAGGGGCACAGACAGGAGTATTAACCCTAACATACATGTCTTTTTGATGGTAGGAGGAAACCGGAGCACCTGGAGGAAACCCACACAGACACGGGGAGAACATGCAAACTCCACACAGAAAAGACCTTGGATGGCCTGGGGTTCAAACCCAGGACCTTCTTGCTCTGAGGCAGGTGCTAACCACTGGGCCACCGTGCTGCCCAGCAAGTTATAGCAAGTTGAAAACTATATGGAGAGGTTCGACATTTTATCAAGTAATTTCTTGATTAGACTGTTCATTTCGTTTCAAGAATGTATTCAAGCCCCTCGCCCACCAATTGACTGGAAGTTGATACAGCATAGGTCACCATCAAACTGACCCTGAATAAAGTTATGTAAAAAGTTATCAGTGTATCTCAATTCATGCCGCTACATGTATTCCATCATATTTTTCCCCACCGAGTTGAGTGTATTCAGTTTCTTTTTTTGTGTATAATCTTCCCATCTGGGTGACTGAGATGAGTCTACATAGATATATGCTTATGTGTGATGCTTTCTGGAAGCTAGTTTTGCTGGCCTTAAAACAAAACTATTTTTAACTATTTTTTCTCTCTTTTTATTCTTAACTTTATCTTTACAGCCATCGATTCATCCATCCATCCATTATCTTCACTCATTTATTCCTTTCTGGGGTGGTTAGGGTGGTGCCTATCCTGACAAACAGAGAGGAAAGTAGGGAGTCACCCTGAACAGGTCATCAGTCCATCGCTGTACCCTCTGCAGACAAGAGCAGAAATCCAGAAGAAACTGCAATGACTCGTTACCACCACTGGCAGGAAGCTTTAAGCCAGAAATGAAGCAACAGCAAAGGCCACCACTGACACGTATGGGGCTAAAAGCGACATTACTGCCATGTGTAGATTGGGGCTTTGTCACACAAGCAAATGTTATCCCAATGCCTTGAGCTTATTTTTAGCAAAAAATTAAATTAAAATAAAAAAATAAACAAAAAGAACAGTGGTCTTTAATAATAACAACAATAATAATAATACATTTTATTTGTGGGCGCTTTTCAGAGCACTCAAGGACACCTTACAGAACACAGTTAAAAATAAATTTAAAAAAAGAAGAAGTTGTGTTTATCCCAGATTGTTTTCCACCCAGCAAAACACTGTTTTCTACCTCACTTTTTGGCTGTTCACTGCTATGGCTGTCTTTCTCTAGACAGAATAGCTTATGCCTGGATGCTCATGAGTTCAACCCCTGCAACAACCGTGACGTGTCTTTGTTAAAATCTCTTTAAACAAGAAGCTAAATAAGTCTCTTTGGAGAGTCGGGTAACTGGCTAATTGCCATGATCTAACCTTCTGATCACTGATAAATTAAGGATATCACAGTGAAATCAGAATGACCCATCATCACAAAACAATATCATATCACATTTTAAAACAAAACATATTTCTTTTATTTTCTTTTACTGTTTCAGGAGCGTGCACAAATACCACATACTGTACAATACAGTACAATCAATATGTAAAACCAAGCACAATTGTGGAGACTGTCCTTCTTTGGGAAGAATATCTCAGGACCCTTGATCAATTATGTCCACATTGGAGGCTTGGGGATGGCAATGAGGTAATAGTTTCTACCCATTAGAAAGTTACCTCCTGCCCCAAAAATCTATGATTTCAGTTTTCCATTATATAATGTGCTGTGGTGAGAGGTGTTTAGCTGCCGGCACCAAGGGTCTGGGACTCTTTCTCATGTTGTCTAGTGGTTTTTCAAGGGCTATTATCTAACACTTGGGTCCTTCCTTCCTTGAGCAATTTCGGTGGAGGGTGACACTTGAAAGCTCACCCAGAGATGTGTCAGATTCTCATGTGGTGTATCAACACGTGGATGAAACCAGGTGGGTCAAGTCACAGTCAGCAACAAGGTTGATAGGATCCATCTGTCTCCGCTCCCTCTTTAAGCATCTTCTGATTTACCTGGAGGCAGAACGGCAGGAACCATCCCCACCTTGTTTCACTGCAGTAGTAGGTTTTTAAGTACAGGATGTAGTACTACTACGCAGTACCCTTAAAGATGGGATAAGGAAAGGCTGTCACCATCTAATCTATTCAACATAGTTAGATACCAAATACTTTGGGGGGTATCCAGAAGAAAATTTTGAAGGTTCTTCAAACCCATTCCCTACAACTTTAAGATATCTTATAAAGCAGTAATGAAATACATTTTTATTAATTTTTTGGTGAGTCTCAGTTTTAATGAACACATGTCCACAGTAATATTATAAGAATATTCATTTCATATGTTGATTTTGTTATGCTTTGATTACCCATCAACAACACACCGGTGCTAGGGGATAAACGTTTCCACTTGGATTGTCAAGGCCAGAGGACCCAGCCTGTTGATCCACTTGTTCAGGGAACCTTATCCAGACTCAGCCATGTATTCGCCATGGTTTCTGAGTCAGTCGCACAAGACGGAGGTAGCTTGAGCATGCATAAAGACACGGAGCATGGAGATAGCTTGTGATCAAAAGTAGTATAACCACATAACGTCAGTTCATGCTGTTTAGGTATGCATTATCTGAAAATCAGTTTCTCATCTGTTCAACATCAACACATGGGGGACATTGTCCATCTGCCATGCAAGTTATAAGCCAGTTGGATTCAAACAAACGTAGCTGACAATGGCCCATGTTAAGTTATCGTAAGGGGCCAGAAGCACTTCAGTGTCTGGAATAATGAGCTATGTATTGTGTTCGAAAGGATCACACCTTGACACAGTCGTAGCATCAACACATCTGTTTACCTTCACATTCACAACACCCATAGACAGAAAACACAATTCAATACCCATCACTCAGGCATAACACAATGATTGCAGCACAACAGAACATTGCTATAACTCGATGCATCACTGATGACCCAGTGTGCAGACATAACATTTCCCCCAGCAGGATTTCAAACATGAAATGTTGACATGAAGTCCTCTATGTGACCAGGGTGTGAACATGTGTGAGCAGGTCACGGGGAGGCATGAGGCTGAGGCTGACCAGACTGAGTTGGGGAGACAGAAGGCTGGGGCAGCTGAGGCCAAGGAGTTTCTGGGGCCTGTGTAGGGGCTGCCTGTGGCACCGGGGTGTCCTGCCATGCTGAAGGTATGACTTGGGGTGTATCACCAGCTGTGTCTGGCGGAGCTCCATTCAGAGGCGGCTGGAGTGTTACGGAGTGCTGTCGCTGAGGAGCCCAGCTGACGGGTGACTTGGAAAGGTGAGAGAGGACCAATATGAGGTAATTTTATTGTCACATTGGGGCCTACGGACCCTGACTCAGTCTGAGACAGTGATGTCTGGCAACCTGGCTTGTTTTGACTGGTCAAATTGTTACTTCATCCACCTCTGCTGATGGGTGACTGAGGCGCTGACCCCAGAGGGAGGTGCCTGGGGTGTAGAGGGGCAGAGCCTGTTGAGGGGCAGATTGAGTTCCCGGCCCAGCATGAGAGAAGTTGTGAAGACATCTGTGGTTGAGTGCTGTGTGGCCCTGTAGTGCAGCAGAGTATGATGGATGGCCTGTGTAAAGGAGCACCCTTGGGCTAGGTGTGCTCTGAGGCCATTTGTCAGTGACCGGTGAAAGCGTTCAACACCACTATTGGCTTGGGGGTGATCATATGCAGTGCGCACATGATGGATATTCTTGCTTTCAAGGTAAGTAGTGAACTCTGAAGAGACCAGTTGAGGACCATTGTCAGTGGTGATGGTCTTTGGGAGGCCCCAGTGAGAGAAGAGAGAGTTCGGGAAGTCAATGATGACCTGAAAGGTCTCAGAGCCAGTAGTGGTGAGCTCTGACCATTTTGAGTGTAGGTTGTAGGCAACCACCAAGAAGCATTGATGGTGAAGAACCCCATGGATCTCACGAAAGATATCCAGCTGCAGGTGATCCAAGGGCTGAGAGGGCCAGGCAAGAGGCTGCCGGATTGGGGAGCCTGGAGGACAGACTTGCCACTCACAAGGCAGGCAGAGCAGTCCTTGAGCTGGGCCTCAATGTCTCTGTCTATCCCTGGCCACCATACCTGGTTCTGGCACTGCTGTTTTAGCGTCACAATGCCCAGGTGGCCCTAATGTGCCATGGTCAACACATGCACACGCAGAGCACTAGGGACCACTGTGCAAGGCATGTGTGCCACACAGGTGTAGTTCCAGCAGGAGAGCTCGTGTTTGACTCGGGAGAGCTCCTCTGGGACCTTTCACAAGGTCCTATGATCACGCTCCATGACCTATGATCACGCCCAGGCCAAAGGCCAGCCATTCTGGATATAGGTGCAGAGCTGAGAGAGGGCAGGGTCCTGTTCGGTGACTGTCTTGAGCTCCTGTAGAGAGACAAGACAGTGGTCTGGAGGGGTGTGTGTAGCATCTGAATAATGTCCTGTTCCATGCAGTCAGTGCCCATGTGTAGAGCTGGGGCAGAGATGGAGTGAGAGAGCAGGTCAGCCAAAACATTGTCTCTGCCTGGGGTGAACTGCAGGCTAAAGTTGTTGGCCCGTTCCAGATGTGGACAGCAGCACTGTCATTGCCTAGTGATCCGTCCTGAGGGTGAAAGGGCGGCCATAGTACAGGCGCCACCTTTCACAAGCCAAAATGCAGGCTAATTTGTCCCACTCACTCACTGAGTACAGCTGCTCAGTCTGGTTGATGGGATGGGAGGTGAAGGTGGTGGTTTCTCAACGCCGTTCTGGATCTGTGACAGCACAGACTCTATAGGTGGCTGTGTCACAGGTCATGAGGGTGGGGCTGGAGATGTCAAAGTAAGCCATCACTTGGGGTGAAGAAAGTTTTTTGAGGGCACATACAGCCTCACTGCATGCCTGAGACCACACCCATGGTTTGTCCTTAAGCAGAAGCTGATGCAGGGAAGCTGTGGTGGCGGAGTACTGAGGGAGGACCTTCAGGTAGTAGTAGCCTGTCATGCCCAGGAAGGAGGCGACCTGAGCAGCTGAGCTAGGCTCGGGGATGGCCTGAATGGCAGCTGCGTTGGACTGGAGTTATGCCACCTGCTGACAGTTGGAACCCCACAAACTCAATGGCTGGCACGGAGAGGACACATCAAAATCAGAATCAGTTTTATTGCCCATGTAGGCTGGCACTACATGGACTATGACTCCAGTTTTGTGGCTCTCTCAGTGTACTTAACATAGAATAAAAACACAACAACACAACAATATTCAGATATATATATAAAAGGATTGACTATATACAGGCAAAATAAGAGGTAATAAAGTGCAGGGGTGCAGAGGATATATCAAAGATGCTGAAATAGATGTTAACAGGTTACTTACATACATGCCTGAGGTAGCTGTACATGACAGAGCGTACCAGTATACGCATAATGTACGACACAATATATATAAAATGACAGGAATTATTTGATAATTTAAGTGTTCATTTGAATGACAGCCCGCGGGAAGAAACTGTTTATATCTGGTTGTTTTTGGTGTACAGTGCTCTGCAGTGCCTACCAGAGGGGAGGAGTTGGAACAGATTGTGACCAGGGTGTGATGGGTTTGCAGTGATATTGCCCAGCCGTTTCCGGACTCTGGAGATGTATAAATTCTGAATAATAATAATAATACTAACAACTTTATTTATTTATATAGAACTTTTCTAAAACAATGTTACAAAGTGCTTCACAAACCAGACAAGGCAAAAATAAGAATAAGACCAAATAAGTAAGAATAAAAATAAAAACAGCATGAATAAATAAAAACAAATATTAAACATTTGTAAAAGCTTTCACAAAAAGAAAAGTTTTAAGACTAGATTTGGAGAAAGCTAGAGACTTGGTTTGTCTTAGCTCAATAGGAAGAGAGTTCCATAATGTGGGGGCTCTAACAGCAAAAGCCCCATCACCTTTTGTGACAAACCGAGACCTGGGAATAACCAGCAGGGCGCCATCTGCGGATCTTAATGGTTGAGAGAGTGTATACTAAGTCAATAAATCACAAATGTATGTAGGAGCAAGACCATTTGGGGCCTTAAAAGTGAGCAATAAAATCTTAAAATCAATACGAAATATAAAATGAAGCAAGTGTAGGGAGGCAAGCACAGGAATGATATGGTCATGCCTCTTTGTCCCGGTAATGAGCTGAGCAGTGGCGTTTTGTACCAACTGCAGATTGTGGAGAGAGCCCTTGGAGGGCTTGAAGGGAGAGAATGGAGAGCAGGTTGGCACCAATGATTTTCTCTGCAGACTTAACTGTCCATTGTAGTCTGTCCCTGTCCTGTTTGGTGCCCGATCCAAACCAGACAGTGATGGATGTGTAGAGAACAGACTGGATTATTGCCGTGTAGAACTGAATCAGCAGTTCCTGAGGCAGGTTGAAGTTCCTGAGCTGGCAGGGAAAGTACATCCTCTGCTGGGCCTTTTTGATGACTGTTTTATGTTGGATGCCTACCTTAGGTCCTGGCAAATATGGAACCCAGAAATCTATAGGTTATAACCACAGACACCATGCTGTTGAGTATGGTGAGGGAGGAAGGCAGTGTTGGGGGGATCTTCCTGAAGTCCACAGTCATCTCCATAGTTTTGAGCATGTTAAGCTCCAGGTTGTTATGGCCACACCAGAGGGCCAGCTGTTCAACCTCCCGTCTATATGCAGACTCATCACCATCCCGGATAAGGCAAATAATGGTTGTGTTGCCTGCAAACTTCAGGAGTTTAACAGACGGGTCTGCTGAGGCACAGTCATTTGCGTAGAGGGAGAAGAGTAAAGGGGGGAATCACATATCCTGGGTGACGCCAGTGCTGATTATCTGGGTGCTGGATGCCTCCTGTCTGTCAGGAAGTTTTTATTTCACTGGCAGATGGGGGCTGGTACAGTCAGCCGGGTGAGTTTGGAGTATCTTGGGTGATGGTGTTGAATGCTGAGCTGAAGCCCGTAAACAGGACCCTTGCATGTGTCCCTGGGGAGTTGAGGTGTTGGAAGATGTAGTGCAATGATGTTGACTCCCTCCTCCACTGACGTGTTTGCTTAGTAGGCAAAATGTAGGGGGTCTGTGATTTCCTTCAGATGGGCCAACACCAGTCTCTCAAAGGAGACTGGTGTTGACATTGGGGCAACGGACCTGTAGTCAGTTAATCCTGTGATATGGGATTTTGTGGGAACCGAGATGATAGTGGAGCTCTTGAAGCAGTAGGGGACTTCACACAGCTCCAGTGAGCTATTGAAGATCAGTATGAAAATGGGGGCCAGCTGGTCAACACAGACTTTCAGATAGGAGGGTGACAAGCCATCCAGGCTTGGTGCTTTCCTGGTCTTCTGTCTCTGGAAGTGCTCATGCACAGCTTCAGCACAGATCCTGAGTACGGGTGGGGTTCGGTGGGGAGGGGAGAGAGGCTGGCAGGGGGTGCAGTTGGTTGTGTTGTGACTGGAGAGGGTGAGGGGTGTGAAAGTGCGCTTATCAAACCTGCAGTAAAACCCATTGAGATCGTCAGCCAGTTGATGGTTCCCTGCAGTGTAGGGGGATGGTATCCTGTAGTTGGTAATGTCTCCTGACTGATACTAAGCTGTTGGCAGAAAACCTGTTTTTCAACTTTTCAGAGTAGCATCTTTTTGCTGATGTGATCTCCTTTGTGAGTGTATTTCTGGCTTGGTTGTACTGGATCCTATCTCCACTCCTGCAGGCTTCCTCTTTGGCCTGACAAAGCTGCCTGAGTTTTGCTGTGAACCAGGGCTTATTGTTGTTGAAGGTTCAGAATGTTTTGGTGGGCACACACGTGTTCTCACAAATGATGTAAGATGTCACAGTGTCAGTAAGTCCGTCCAGGTCTGTAGATGCAACCTCAAAAACACACCAATCAGTGCAGTCAAGGCAGGCCTGTAGCTCGTTTTTACTCATTGCTCCACTTCCTCAGTTTTAACCACAGGTTTTGCAGATTTTAGTTTCTGCCTGTAGGTTGGGGTAAGATGAATCAGACAGTGATCAGAGAGTCCCAGGGCTGCACGGGGGACAGAGTGTCCCTTAATGTTGTGTAGCAATGATCAAGAGTTTTTTTGTCCCTGGTCGGACATTTAACATGCAGTCGGTATTTTGGCAGTTCATGGCTGAGGTTTGCTCTGTTAAAATCCCCAAAGATAATGAGAAGGGAGTCTAGATACTTGTGCTCCATGTTTGTAATTTTATCAGCCAGCCAGGTGTTTTAATGCCTCTTTAACGCAGGGTTGGGGTGGGATATAGACACCGACCAGAATAAATGATGAAAATTCTCGCTGTGAATAGAATAGCATTGAGATCTGATGACATCTTTCAGCATTGAGAGTTAACTTGTGCTTGACTAAGGCTGCAAAGCCCCTGTTGAGTCACTCGTCATGGATTTCAGCGGTGGGCCCATGTATGAAAATATCGTCCAGATATATTCCAGAGACCATGACCTTCTGGAAGCAGCTGGGGTGGACCCGAGGCCAAAAGGCATCCAGGTGTAGCGAAACACTCCCACATGTGTCACAAAGGCTGTGAATTTTCTGCTGCTGGGATGGAGAGGCAGCTGTAAGTATCCTTGTCTGAGGTCGAGGTTGGAGAAGTCAAGTCAAGTCAATTTTATTTGTATAGCCCAATATCACAAATTTGTCTCAATGGGCTTTACAGCAACACATCCTGCCAGACCCTCGCATCAGATAAGGAACAACTCCCTAAAAAAAATTTACGACAATAAGACCTTCCATTCTGAGTGCAGCTGCTGACACTACTCACCACAGAGGTGGTCCCATCCCCAACCTCCCTGTCCTGCAGGTCTGCCAGTTCACACAGAGCACCTTTAGAGCTGTAAAACTGAGTTGTGAGCTCTTCTGAGGTGGGTAGTGGATAGGGATCACTGCCTTATTCACTGCACGTAGATCATAACAGACATGCAGGGCCCCCAACTTCTTCTTAGCCCCCACTAGGTTTGAGACTCAGGGCAGTGTCCACTAGCTCAATGATACCAGCTTCTAGCAGCTGCTGTAGCTTGGGTAAGACCCCATCATGGAGAGCCAGCAGGATGCGGTGTAGTGGCTGGATGACTGGTTTAATGGAAGGGTTGAGGAGAGGTTGATGGGCAAAGGCAGAGAGGCAGCCCAGACCTTCAAACAGTGATGGCCACTTTTGCTGCCATGGCATGGCGAGTCAGGATTGTTGACCCCCTCCCCCATGTCCAAGAGGGATAACCCCAGAGCAGAGAACAGATCCAGGCCTATCAGGATGGCCCCATGGCGAGCAATATGAAAGACTAAACTGACCACACAATCTTGGTTCCATAGCGAAGTCACTAGAAGAGCACTAACCAGACCAATTGACCTTTCGCAAAGTACCGCCCCAGAACGGTGATTGTCCAATCCTACCTTAGCAATGGTCTGTCAAGCTTTCAAACACAGCAAAATGCTGAAACGGTGTGCCTATGGGATCTGCAAATCGGATACTAGATATCTGAAAAGTTTGGAGGGGGTGTAATTTTCTTTCCCTTCCCACAACCCAGAACGCAAGAAGCGCAATGTCAGCAATAGATTTCGCAGTATAGCAGACCCCATGGCCATCTTAATCCATCCAAAATCAACAAAAATACCTGTCTGCTCCAAGCTAAGCTTGCTACTAGCTATTATTGATAGCTAATACAGCTAACGTATTATTACTGTTACTTTTACCCACACAATGCGCTGATTTCTTCCTTCATGTTTTGGTGTTTTCTGGCTACTTCCTGGATAGTTCTGAAATGCTTGACGGGCATAGCAACAGTAACTAAGGGGGGTGGGACTTTGCGAAAGGTCAATTCTTGCATTACCATAGTCACTGAGGGCAGTAGAGGGTGTGGACAGCAGCAGTGAATTGAAAGATTGACTGAGTATCAGCGTCCAGGAGAGATACACTGGCACCGGTGTCAAAAAGCAGAGGGATGCACACATCACTGAGGTGGACTGTGCATGAGTTGAATGGCACTGGCCCTGAGTTCACATACTGAATAATGGTGGGTGCAGACTGAGAGGTGTGGCCTTCTGAGAACGACAGCTGGTGGCAAAATGATTTTCCTCACACCAGCTACGGCATGTGTGGACACGGGCTGGACAGTGCTGGGCTCTAGAGGCGTGAGACCGAGATCCACGTTACCACAGGGCTGCTGTGGGTGGGGCTGAAAACGCTGCCGTCGTCCCACTGGCGTCTGCTAAATGAAATTGTAACATTGTGCCGGGGTCGGGGTCCGACAGCCTCGAGTAGAGAGAGCAATCGGAGGCAACTTGGCTAGTTGTAAACACCTGCTGTTTAGTTAGCGTAGCTGCACCCTCAGCTGCACTCTCCACTTGCAACGCAATGGTAAATGCTAGACAGCGGTAGATCGTATCGTTCGAGTAAGAGTCTGGCGCACTTTCGCGTTGCTGGTGTGTTCGTGGATCATCTTGTCTTGCGTCGTGCCGAATTTACGCGAACTAGCCGGCCCCCTCAAGTTAGCCACATACTACTTGTGCACAGACCCACCGGGCAGTTGGTGTTGCTGGCGGGATAAAAAATTGCCGAAGAAGAGCACTTTGTGGAGCAGAGAAGTGGGTGTTCAGAAGTCCCACAGCTGTGTCATAGCTGGTGTCGGTGCTGCTGTTCCCTGTGTCATAGCTGGTGTCGGTGCTGTTGTTCCCTGTGTCATAGCTGGTGTCGGTGCTGCTGTTCCCTGGTGTCCCGAGCACACGCTGATCCTCCGCTCCCAGGTGGTGTTGGAACAGTGCCTTCTTCCGAGCCGCGCTCACGCCGGTTAGCCCCAATGCTATGAGGTAAGTTTCGAAGGACTGTAACCAGCGAGTCCGAAGTATCGGAGGCTTGCCAGGCAATGCCAAGATGGGGGGGGGGGGGGGCAGGTGGTGGGAAAGACTTATCAACCATCCTCGTCTCCGAATATTGTGTTCGAATGGATCACACCTCGACACATTCGTAGCATCAACACAACGTCTGTTTACTTCCGCATTCAGAACACCCACAGATTGAACACAATTCAATACCCACAGCGTCTGCGGGTGGGAAGTCAGATGTGGGTAGGCTACGTGTCCTTGTCGCTGCACTATAGCGCCTCCTCTGGTCGGTCAGGGTGCTTGTTCAGGGAGGAGGGGGAACTGGGGAGAATAGCGTGATCCTCCTACGCGCTACGTCCGCCTGGCGACGCTCCTTGCTTGTCAGGTGAAAAGAAGTGGCTGGCGACTCCACTTGTATCGGAGGAGGCATGTGGTAGTCTGCAGCCCTCCCTGGATCGGCAGAGGGGGGTGGAGCAGCGACCGGGACAGCGCGGGAGAGTGGGGTAGGGGACAAAAAGGGGGGAGGGGGGACAAAAAAACAAAACAAAAATAATTCAATACCCATCACCTCAGGCATAACACAATGGTTGCAGCACAATAGAAGAATACTATAACTTGATGCATCGCTGGTGACCCAGGCATAACACAATTATTGCAGCACAAACAATGCTATGACTCGATACATCACTGATAACCAAATGTGCAGACATAACACTATGTAATGTACCATTATACCATCACCATTAACTATTTCAGCATGGTACTGTGCATCAAAAGCAAAGGATATGCCATCACTCCTGCAGACGGGAAATCAGCAGGTAGCATGCAGGTCATTGTGACGTTGTATAGGAGGCTTTAAACAAAAGAACGGGCAACAATGGATATTGGGGAGGCACGAACAGTAAAGGTCCACTACGCTCTCTAAACGGAAACCTACTGCGGGAAAATAATTGAAAATTTAACAAAAAAAAAAAGGGGGGGGGGTATCTCAATTTGGTAAAGGATAAAAGCATAGCTGGTAGGGTATGAAGAAAAAAAAGGATGAGGGGGCTAAATACTCAGCAAAACAGGCTCTTTTTTAACAATGGGTCACAAGGCTGTATAAACAATGATGAGAGAAAGGGTGTAAAGAAGGAGAAGGAGGGAGCTGGAGAGAGGAAGAGGGACGGAGCGAGAAAAGGAGGGAGAGAGGAAGAAGAAAAAAAAAGGATGCAGACAAAAAGAAGAAACATTTGGGATCTCCCCTGCCCCCTCATCCATCTCTGGGGAACCAGGGATTATGGAAATGTAAAAAAAAGCAAAGGAGAGGAAGACAGACAGAAACAGTGTCTGAGAGGGAGAGGGAGGGAGAGAGAGGGAGAGAGGGAGGGGGGGGTTGAACAAGTGATGCGATTGGAGGACCGTTATAACAGCTATCGGGATAGAAACATTGCCGTTACAGTCTAAGATACAGAAGAGAAGAGGTAGACAGATTGAGGAAATATTTCTGGGGTCTTTCTTCAGAGGGGGGGAGAAAAAGGAAGGGGATGGAGGGAGACTGACGACAAAGTAGACCGGAGGGTGCGAGAGAAAGGTGGATTAATTAACTTGTGACTTCTCAGGGCTGTGGAGGTTTTGCTCAACATCTCAGAATGAAATGTCCAAATGACAGCAGTCGTGCTATCTCAACATGTAGAGATTTCGGATGCCTATTTTAGATTGCCTTAGATGCTCGTTTTGGGGGGTGTTTTATTTTTAAAAATGTATTTTGATAAATATACTGCACATGAGCAATGGAAAGGGCAAGTCGTTGATGACATCTGAGGGATGCGACTGAGGGGGAGACGCGGAGCACAAAATTCTGACATGGTGCCGACCCGAATTGACAGAGACAGAGTTGGGTGAGAAGAGACTGGAATATTCAGCGGCAGAGCCGTCTACAGACAGACGCAGGTACTCTCTCTCCTCGACATTAAGATCCGCACAGACTTTCCGGCTCCAAACAAACGCCACAAAACACAACAGCGATGCCGTCTTCGTTTCATCCTTCTTGTTTTTTCCTTACGTAAACGTGTCTTATGAGCGGTCTTGGCTAAAGCGCTCATTTGATTTGAAATGTAATTTGAACGCACGATTGCCTGTAATCTATGGCCGATTTGTTTAGTTGCAAAGTCCACCATCGACCATATGGGTCTACCAATAACTTACTCGTTCACAATACTGTATGGTTTATTGTACATCCTGAGCAATATCTTGCACGGCAAGCAAAATGTTCGCCTGAACCCAAATTCTAGATGTCTACTCGCGCAGAAATCTGGCCTTTAATGTCATAAAGACGTCTCGGCTTTTCTGCCGACAACAGATGTTTACAAACACGGTCGACGCGCGTCTTTGGCCGCATCTGCCTACTTGATTCAAAGCAACGGATAAGTCGAAAGCCATAACGCGGAGGGTTTAATCATCCGAACCGATAGCCATACTCTCATTCACCGTAATAGTCGTCAGCGCTCCGAACCAGCGCGTGCCGCTCGGTGTCGAGAGGAAGCCCGTGTGTCTGTGGTCAGTGAGACACTTTGCAGGTTCGTCACAGTGATTGGAATGAGTAGCCTTCGTCCACGGTGAAACTACAGCGAGGGGGATGGGGAGGGGGACCGACGTGAAGCCCGTCACAAACTGAAGAAGAGCTGCACCAGGCTGGAGAGCAACTGTGAGCAAAAAGAGCCCGTAAGTGCTTTAAAGCTGCAAAAGACTTAAGACTCCTTTAAAGAAACAAGACTCTTCACCGGCTCTGACGTATGAAAAAGGGACGGGGTGGCAGGCAACCGGTGGACTGAAGAGCAGATTCTGTGGGAAGATGTAGTGATGCCCCGGCTTGATTGATTTTTTTTTTCTCAGTCCTCCACCTCACCTGCACAATACAGACTGTCGGTACAACTCAAACCTGGGGCGAGGACTGAGAGCGCAGGGGAGCCGAAGAGGGAACGGACTGCTAAACCTTCGTAAAGGAAGGAGGGAGAGTAAGCAAACAGGAGAAAGAGAGCTTCAAAGCAAGAGAGAGAGAGAGAGAGAGAGAGGGGGAAGTTCCCTCTCTCCCTCTCTCGACCCATCTTATCGTCAGGCTGGCTGGCACGGCCATGGCGTTCACCTTTGCGGCCTTCTGCTACATGCTCACCTTGGTGCTGTGCGCTGCTCTCATTTTCTTCGTCATATGGCAGGTGAGTGTTTACCCCCGCACCCCTGACACTACACACACAGACAAAGCCGTCGCACTGTAGGCCCGCAAATGTCCACCCTCTCACACACGTAGTAGACCATCCATCACCACCACCACCACCCACACACACATCCACACTAAGAAAATACTAAAAAGGAACGGGCAGCACCCATCTCACTAATGCGTATTTTGCATATTTATAATGACAAAACCTCTAAAAATGTTCTCTAACACTATAGTTAGTATCTGCGACAGTTAGATTTTGAAAAGCCTCTGGGTGTTTGAATTTAAGTCCCCCCCTCCACACAGAGGAGCTGGCCAAAAAACCTCAGCATTTGCTAACTTGTAATGGAGGGGGCTAAGTGACCCATTTGCCCTGCCTTTTAAAAAGCATCGAAACACTGGTTTGTAAGCTAATGCCACTGGTGTTGTGTTGTTAGAATGAATGAACTCAGAATTATTGCAGCCATTTATGATTGTGGCATTGATGCGAGAGAGAAATCATTCCTACAAAACACCAAAGAATGTGAATATCAGCACATGAGCCGCGGCAACACCGAATTTAAGCTGCAAACATGCTATTTCTTTCCAGCTACAGTCACACAAAAAACACATAAGTGGCTCTAAATTGATTGGGTCAGCAGGTGGGTGGGTTTATTGTTAGTCTAATAAATGCTGTCCCCTTTCAAAGTGTAGGGCCGCCTCAAGGCATTTTTTTCCTCCCCTTCTACATGAAGGGTTTTTTTACAATGACAGCACACTGAAGCAAAGCCGCTCTTGAAATAAGGCGGCGAGGCCAAACAGTACACAAGTCTCGCGGGGAGAGGGGGGGGAATAACTGCGCAGACAAATCTATCTGCCGGATTGTTGTTCACCTGTCTGAAGAATTTCGAGTGGAATTTGCACAGACGTCACCGGAGACCTCCAACACTCAGCATTCGACCCGAAGCCTCGCTTCGTGACAGATACAGACTTTGCAAATATTAAAAAGCGTTGCTCTTTCAGCCATTCAAGCCATGGATAAAGTACTGATGTGAAATGCAAATCAGACCATAACAAAATCAGGCTTGAAATGGCTATTGTATTGACTTATGCACTGACTAAGTGGGTGAGACTACATATGAGTCAGTGTGCGAGTGTGTCTGCGTTTGAAAGAGACAGGAGCCAGTCTGCGTGTGTCTCAGCAATGAAGCATGTGATTGGAAATGCTTATCAAACCATGATCCTCATCCTCCCCTTCCCCCTATCTGAATCCATCCTTGCTTAGAGCTCCGAATTTCTATGTGGCTGTCAACCAATCAGATCATTTATTCACTGCTATAGTAACCATGGTGCCCGCTGAGGGGCTCACCATGTCACCATGGAAACTGCATCTGTTTACAAGAGCGCCAAGTGGGAAGCAGACGAGGGAGAGCGATATAGATTTGTATGGAGTCAGAACCAGAGTCAGAAATATTTGTTAACCCCCAAGGGGAAACTGGGTCCAAGTACATACAATCACGCTCAAGTACAGAAAAAAATAACAAGATACAAGATAACAAGAAAATAGAAATAAATAGAAATAGAAGATAAGATAAGAAATAGAAATAAGAATAAAATATGCAAACATATGTGCACCATGCTCCAGCATATAACACCATGCTGAGATAGGCTCCAGCCCCCCCCGCCCCCCCACGACCCAAAATTGGATAAGCGTGTATAGAAAATGGATGGATGGATGGATGGATAAGACCAAGAGAACAATTCCAAACACATGTACCATTTAAATGTTTAGCTTTCAAAAGTTAAGAGAGGGTGTCTGTGAATGTTCTCATTCATCCAGGTCATGGTTATCCAAAGGAATTGAATCAAGTGAAACTGGACTTGGTGTATATCCATGAAGACGTTTCGCCTCTCATCCAAGAGGCTTCATCAGTTCATGCCTTTCTGACTAGACCAAGCTAGTCTGAGAGAGGGTTTTAGATAGAATATTTACATGGTCATGTTGATAGTCCTTTGTGGTGCTAATTCAGTCAAACGTCAACTCGCTGGTAAATTCAACAGGACCTTTAATCCCAAATATGATGGATATGGATTTGATCACTTACAGTGTGCTGCGAAAGGGAGGGAACATTTTCCAAAAAGTTTTGAACTCCTCAGTTTGCTTCCTGTGCAAAGGCCAGTCTCTCCCTACTTACTCTCCACTGAATGGTGTCGTGAAAGGAGTCAGTTTTGTTTCAGTGTACTGTCTCCTGAGCTGTTTTAAAGAATGAAATCGTGCAAGCGAGGCTACTCGAAATGTAACGGAATGAACACAGATTCGCTCATGTACGTCTGTTTTAGATCATCGCGTTTGATGAGCTCCGCACCGACTTCAAGAACCCAATTGATCAGAGCAACCCCACCAGAGCGGTAAGACCCCTGTTATGTGACTGGACATGCTTTCTTTCAAGTTTCATGTAGCTACTAGAATTAATTTGAATTTCATAACAAGGGGATTCGCCAGTCAACTACATATACAGACGGGGGACAACTGAATATACACGTATTTCAAAAACACACAGGGTTTATCTGTCACAAAATAACTCATAACTCTCATTGTAAACCTTAATTGTAATGTAGAGAAACAGAACTTTGACTTTCAACTGATGACTTGTTCACTGAAAAGCTGTTCTTTGTCTTTAGAGACTGTCCTCTAAAGACACTGGTTAAAATGTGTGGAACATGCCAGGGTGACTCCTTTTGAGACTTGTCAAAAAGCCCTCATTAAAATATTCAAATGCCAACACATTTTTTAATGGAAACAAACTGAGTGACCTTAGTATTTCATTGTGGTTCACCCATGTGTCACATTTTAATGGCTTCCCTTACATAACCCATAATGTTTTCTACTTTAATGCCAGCCATCATGTTGAACGTGTGGGTGCTAGTTGTTTTTTTTCCCCCCGTATGAGACTGGATGTCTCATATGGGAATGAAAGCCTTGTTTCATTTACCTCATCTATATTTATGTTTAGATGTTTTATATGTAGCATTTTGACACTGTGACAGTTCTCCCAAATACGCCACAGGCAAATGAATATTGAGTAACCCTCCTGCAGAGGGGGCACAGGAATTTGTTGAAGCATTCTTCATTGCCGTCCCTACAACAAAAGAACCTTTACAAAATGTCTTGATGCATGCTCAGTGGTCCGGGTAAGGAAATCACAGAAAGTTGAATCGGTTCATCTGGACCCAACATTTATTGACAGAACGGTTTCATCACTCATCCAAGTGAGCCTTCAGTCTCAGCTGACTTCAGGTATCCCCACCCTTATAAACAATACAGTGGCATAACAACTGAAAACTTGTATAAGTTCAGAATCGTGTCTGATTTTAGGCTTTAATTACCAACAGTGTTAACTTATCCCAAATAATTTATGGACCAACACCAATAACCAATAACAACAAAATAAAATTAAAAAAACATCCTTTTTTAAATTACAAAATGCATCAAGCAGATACTACTAACAATTATTAGTTTATCAAGCCACTTGGTTGGCAGCGCCTGAAGAAAATATGTCAGCTAACATATCCAACTATGGTTATAAACTACTGTCACAACCTGCAAGAGGACTGGAAAATTAAGATTATGAGTGGAATCAAAAAGCCATTAAAGAATGACTAAACCCTAGATCATTTTAATGAGTTTGCTGACATCTATAATTAAAAACCATCTAAACTTTAAAAACATGTCAGGCTGGTCTTGGTACTGTGTGATGTTAGCATAGCAGGATAAGCGCAGCTACAGCTAATAACATTTGTTGGATGTAGATGTGCCAAAAAAAAAAGAAGCATTGACAGTACTATTGATGATTGTTAGTGTTGGCTCAGTTCCGTCTGTCTGTCAATGCTGATAGGTGAGTTTGCACACCTTTAACAGATCCCTTTTTAATTTTCTTAGCTGCAGCTGTGTTTATCCTGCTATGCTAACATCACAGAATACCAAGACTAGCCTGTCTTATGTTAACCTTTAGATGGTTTTTTAGCCTTTAAATGTCAGCAAACTCACTAAAATGGTCCTGAGTTTAGGTACTCTTTAAAAATGCTTTTTATTCAGGGGAAGGAAGTAGGGGAGGAGGGACAAGAGCTGAGACAAACATTTCTAACAGCCTAGTCTGAAATAAGCTTTATCTTATGATGGAGCTCCTCCCCTCATAAGAAGTTTAAGTTGCTCAAATTAATATGGGGCCAAAGTAGAGCATGTTTCTGCATGGTAATTATCCAGTTTGGGAGGATGCCGTCCAAGCACTTCAATTCTAATGATCACTTCAACAACAACAAAAAGTATTCATTATTGATTATCTGCTCTAACAAATATAAGCCAACGATTAAATGTCATGATAACGATAGAAACTGAAGGTGTAACCATGAACTGTGTGACATTGCAGAGCTCACATTACCTTGGACAAATGATTTGAACAACTGTAAACATAACAGAGCATTAATTTTAGATACACCAACTGTAAACATACCAGAGCGTGAATTTTAGTTACACCAACTGTAAACATACCAGAGCATGAATTTTCGATACACCAACTGTAAACATACCAGAGCATGAATTTTCGATACACCAACTGTAAACATACCAGAGCATGAATTTTCGATACACCAATCCAGCAGCTGGGAAGGTTTAAGTTGGAAAGCAGTGTAGGTTGTATGCTGTGGATTTAGGACAACACCCACACTCAGGTTACAAAGGGAGCTTGGAATATGGGGTCAGGCTTTAATTTGAGGGAAAAACACAGAAGCAATAGAGAGTTGCTACCAGGTAGTGGACATTCAGCCAGCCACTAGCTCAGCGGTGGCTAACCGTGTGCCATGGGGAGCCATGTGTATGCAGGTTTTCATTCCAACCCGACTCCACACCAGGTGGTTTCACTGATACATTCTACCTTTGGTTGAAGGGTTGCAAATCAGTGAAATCCCCTGGTGTGGAGTTTGGCTGGAATGAAAACCTGCATACACATGGCTCTCCATGGCACATGGTTAGCCACCCCTGCACTAGCTGTTTGAAAGGAAAGGGCAATACTAAGGAACCAAAGTGTGGAAATACGATTCTGTGCTTCAGTATCTCTTGTAAAATAAGTAATCGGCTTATACGATTCGAGAGGAATACTGTACATGTGGACTTGAGGAGACCAGAAGCGGCATGCCTCATAACATCATACACCATTGTAACATCATCACATGATGATGTTATATAAGGGAAGATGGATGAAGTAACTTCGCTCTAAGTCTGTTTTGTGTCTTTTAAGCAAGTCGGTTAACATTGAATTAGGTTCAAGCTTGCTCAAATTTGCATCGATTTAACTTAATCAACTTACTCTCGTCCATAAACTATTAACTGTTCAGCTCTAGCATGAGTTATTTGATGCACATGTGCAGTATAGTTAATGCAACCAGGTCCCTGCAATATTCCATACAGGTGCAGCACATAGGAGTGAACAACAAGAGACCACATAGCAGCCCCTCGTGCCTGGGACTGGGTGGCAGGAGCTGTTTTTACAAAAAATTAAATGAGAATTTAAGAAGTTATTTGCAGAATAAGAGTTATTTACAGGGTAGTGCAGGATTCATGCAAGGTGCCCATATACAGAGAGCACAGTAGGGAAGATAGAAGTGGGAGGGGTGGGCGGCAGTGTCGGATCTGTCGGTGTCTGGGGGCTTGTGAGAAAGGTCTATTGCTGTAGGGAATAAGCTGTTTTGTGGTGCGAGGTTCTGGTTTTTATAGACGTTAGCCTCTTGCCAGAGAAGAGTGTTTCGAAGAGACCATGGCCTGGGTGGGAAGGGTTGGCCATGATCTTTCCTGCTCACCTCAGTGTCCTGGAGGCGTACAGGTCATGGAGGGACGACAGGTTGCAGCCAATCACCCTCTCAGAGAGGGAATGATACGCTGCAGTCTGCCCTTGTCCTTGGCAGTGGCAGCAGCATACCAGATAGTGATGGAGGAGGTGAGGATGGACTCAATAATGGCAAACATGAATTTGAATTTAAAATGCAGCTTGCTTTTTTTCTTCTTTTTTTGTTGCTTTTCTGCAATCCTTGTAGCCTGGGAGCCAGATGAATCTGCGAGCTCATGTTTTACATATGCTCTGGCATATAATTAGCATTTGCAAATTCGTCTGGTTCCCAGGCTACAATCCCTGTAAAGTGTCCTGGGAATTTTTTCCAAATCCTTTATAATACTACAAATATTTAGATATTAAGTTATGATCGGTGACAGAAGCAGCAAGCAAATATTGAAAAATACATGGGCCCCTTATCCCACTTTCTCTATATCCACTCCACAGAGGGAGAGAATTCTTAATATTGAGAGAATCTGCAACCTGCTTCGGAGGGTGAGTAAATGTCTTTATCCACCTGAAAATGGCAGATGATTGATAGAGGGATTAGTATCAGATTACCTCAGAGGATAATAACCCAATTTGTCATTTGTTTGGTTTCGGCATGAACCCCTTTCCTGTGGTTGAGCATCAATAACATGTAGCATGCTCAGACGATGGGATGCCAGGGGTCAGGAAAAACACTGATGTGTTCAAATAATCTGAGAATATTCATTACAGTATTGTCTCAAGATGGTAAGGCTTACATTTCAAGGCCTTCTTAAAATTGCACATAATGATATTCTTGGAAATGTCGGAAATGGTGAAAAAACGGTGGCAGATTGTCTATCGGGGATTGCTGAAAATAACTATATTGATGCTGATTTGCAGCCATTTACTCATAAGAAGCAGATGCAGCATGAGCGGAAGAATAGGGAGACAGAGAAAGAGAGGAATTATTAGCTACACAAATGTCCTGTCTGAGTCCCAGTAAATATTCCTTTCAGTTGGTGGTACCAGAGTACTCCATCCATGGTCTCTTCTGTCTGATGTTCATGTGTGCTGGAGAGTGGGTCACACTTGGCCTAAATATCCCCCTGCTTTTCTACCATCTTTGGAGGTATGTAGGACCACAGACCGGGTCTCGAATAACTTTCTGCAAGATCAAGGGCATGACTCATCTACTCTCTTTACCCTTTCAGGTTTTTTCATCGGCCCGCAGATGGTTCAGAGGTCATGTACGACCCCGTCAGCGTGATGAATGCAGATATCCTCAACTACTGTCAGAAGGAGTCCTGGTGTAAACTGGGTTTTTATCTGGTGTCGTTCTTCTATTACCTGTATAGGTAAGTCTTATCTCATATTCTTCTCATGGATTTAAATGAGTTTATTTTCTATTTGTTGCCTTAATGTGATCCACAATTGCAAGAAATCAACATTTTATTGTCCTGTCTCCCCATTTTGTTATCTGTACCGTGTGTCTTCCCCTGAAAGTATGGTCTATGCCCTGGTGAGTTTCTAACAGAGGATAGAAGACCACGAAACAAGGACTAAAGGTCAGAAAGGACATGGAGGAATAAAACAAATGCCATCGCTTTTTCTTCGTGCCATGTATTTATCTCGCCACTGGCTTGGGTTTTCTCCGACGTAACCTCGGGTGAACATGAAATGATCATTCTGGGTGATAATATGAATGTACTGTAGAGGTTTTGGGTCCACTTGATTCAACTGCTTTAGCCCAGAGACGGACACTTGACGGCTGGATTATGTTTCGCAGGAGTGAAATGAAGCAGGAAAAAAAAATTAATTGAATAATGTGTGTGTTGCCTTTGACCCATCGTGTGATCTGACAGGACATTTGAAGGGCTGGAGTTTTCCCGTGCTGCTTTCACATATCCAGTCACTCAAACCACTGTGAAACGCCAAGCAAAAGGATGCCCGATGTGCTCTTTGATTCGGGAACTATACTGCAATCACAAGCTACAAGCGGGGAAAAAAAACAAACGATTTTGGTGTTTTTCCTTGTATTCGAGGTGATATACTTTTCTAATTTCAAATGAATGTGTTGCAGATACAAAAAAAAAAAGAAAAAGAAAAAAAGCTTGGGAACTTTTGTGGACTGATAACAACATTTACAGGGGGGACTCTGTTAAATATGTCCATTGCAGGGAGGAATTACTACACATAGACCACATGCCGGGCTCTGTGTAATTTCAAAGAGCGCCATACTCAGAGATGCAATATATTATTGGACCTAAAGTAGGACAAGGAAAAACTTGCAGCTACAGTTGCTCAGCTTGTGTGCTGAAAAACAGAAGCGACAACATTGAAAGTACATTAGTGCACATGAGAGCAGAGCGAACAAAGCTAGATACAATCCTCTGTCACCGCCCGTCAGAGCGATGACTAGCCTTGGCTTTTTATTTGCAACTGTACACTAGTGTATTTCAATTTGCGTCATCGTTTTTTTTTTTTTGTTAGAAAGAGAGCAAAAGCCGAGAAACTTTGCTAAACTGTTGTCGTGTATTTAGTCATATTTTTTGGCAGTGTGCAGAAAGCGCCTTATTCCTGTTTTCCAAGTTTACTGTATGCATCTCCATCTATACCACAAGCGTTTCTTATGTGGATTACAGATATAGAAATCTTTGTCATATACGAAGACAACGAAACAGCAATGTATTGTCATTCATTAGGTGTATCGGTACCAACAATATTCTTCAATATATGTCATAACAGTGGGTGTGAAACAAATGGGAGACGTAATAATGACAGTAAAGTGTGGATCACAGTGTTTCAGTCATAGAAACGAAAGGCATCATCTGTGATTACAATAGCACAATTGATCGTAAATGGGGGGCGGCACAGTGGTTAGTGCGGTCGCCTCGCAGCAAGAAGGCCCTGTGTTCAAACCCCGGGGTTGTCCAACCCTGGAGGTCGTCCCAGGTCGTCCTCTGTGTGGAGTTTGCATGTTCTCCCCCGTGTCTGCATGGGTTCCCTCCGGGTGCTCTGGTTTCCCTCCACCATCATCAGAAAGACATGTAGGTCAGGTGAATCGGCCGTACTAAATTGTCCTTACGTGTGACTGTGTCGGCCCTGCGATGGACTGGCGCCCTGTCCAGGGTGCCGCCCAATGACTGCTGAGATAGGCTCCAGCATCCCGCGACCCGAATTCGGGTAAGCGGCTTGGATAATGGGTGGATGGATTGTAAATGGGTGTAAACTGAATAATCTCAATACATTTCAAATTGTGCCAATTTTCAGAGGGACCTACTCATATCCGGTGTCGGCCGAGACTCTATTTAACAGCAAAGCCTTTGCTCAGCTGGTGCTGCCTTTGCTATCGTTTGTTTTATTAGTCTGAAATATTTGTCGATAAGTGGTGGTTCAAATGTGTCATTTTAACATCGGTAGAGGAAGGGTGCATCCAGGGCTGGGGAACAAACTGTGTTTGTCATAGTCTGGTTCCTCTTGTTACACTTGATGGGGATAACATATCTAACATGGTTGCCATTGGACCCACACAGCAAACACCTTGAATACTGGCAGTCTATTAAAGTAATATTTCACCTTGCCACAGCTTGCATGAAGAATCAACATACAGCTATTTATTTGTTTGTTGTCCAAGTAATCCATGGTGACCACTGGCATTCTGCCTTGTTTCAGTGGCTTGTTGGTAGTCTGTTAGAAACAGGTAAAATCACATCTTGAACAAATCAGTACCGACGATGGAAAAAAAATGGCATGGTCAAAATCACACTACAATAGTTGGTAGTGTAGTGTTGTAGATGAGACATTTTGCACCATGGTTTCCAAATAAAATTGTGCAGGGCAAACAATATTAACATACTTTTAACCCTCTTGCTCACCAATCGCTCTCTCTACAGCTAATCTTCCTTGGGAAGTTGTCCAAATATGATGCTTTGCGGCAGGGGTCTCCTCCCACTTACCCCTTACTCGTCTATTCTGTTCTATTCTATTCTATTCTATTCTGTCACTTTGAGCCTTGCCTTTAATGAAAAGTGCATTAAGAATAAAATGTATTCTATTCTATTCTATTCTTCCTGGGTTTCTTTAGAGGGAGCAGGGAGCATTGGGATGGTTGTGTGTTTTTGCTTTTTGAATTCTGACATCTTTTGAACTTGGCAAGGGCAACTTTAGCAGTCTGTCAATATTCTTGAGGAAGGCACTGAAGCCTAGACTAAGACATGTCCCGTTTTACATGGAAGTAAACACGGGACACAGAGTCCTCAAAACTCTGCCAGCAACATGATGCTGTTTTGGACAATCACAAATTAAGCACAGGAACAAGGAAAAAAGACTAAGAAATGCAGCTGGGTGGAATGTCATTAGGTTGCTCAAAATGAGCAATTTAGAGAAAAAAATATTTGAATATATCTATTTGTATTTGTATTTTATACACTGATCATCACTGTATGCTATAGTAAAGTTGGTGGATTTCTTTATCTTTATTAGATTACCCTATGATGTACAGTTCATAAACAGCGATTCACATTCATTACTCTAATAAAATAGCAATGTTAAAAGCAATGTCTTGTGAATTTTTTTTTATTGTTATTATTATTACTATTATTATTATTATTATTTCTCACCTGTGACATATCAGTCAGTATTCAGCCCATTTATAATGGGTTTTGCAGGTAATGGTGCAATAGTAACACAATAATGTTTATAAATGAAGAAAGTACACCATAGATGATTGGGGGCGGTGGTGGTGGTGGGGGGGGGGGTAGGACAGAGGAGGAAAAAAAGCTAAAGTACTCTTTCTTATCCCACATGCAAAGCAAAAAATGTATAGCCACCTAAACATCAGAGTCCAATTAAAATATTTTGCCTCATAGAAAATGTCTCCCATGCGATCATTGACCATGTATTTACTGTAAATGAGCTTATCAGCAGGAGGCAGCATGGGGGGGGGGGTGACAGCCCCTTGTAAATGTCAACAAAAAAACAAAACAAAACCCTGTAGCATTATTAGCAAATCAGATAACTTAGAAAAACATCAAATTTAATAGACCTCTTTTTGGCTCCGGCTCAGGCCTGAACTGATTTAATCAGGTATTAGTTCTTGAGGCCAGTTATGTGTTGGGTTTATAGACTCACTTTGTGGTTCGCATAGCAGAAATGGGCTCGCTGGCATTAGAATGTGGGTTGAGCAAAGCTGAAGGGTTTTTCTTGCACAGCGTGAAATGCTTTAATTTCAAGCCGGCTTCCAGACTAGATTGGAAGGCAGATAATTGCTCGTCAAAATGTTTCAGATGAATAATGGAAACTCCAAAAAAAAAAAAAAAAAAGAAAGAAAATGTGGCCTCCAACCTGCTTTTTCCTCTGTTTGAACAGAATCCCCCCTGTCACCATGGAAACAAAATTGTGCTAGAGATACCTTGTTGACTCACTCTAACACTCTCACTCAAGACACAAAAAAATAAAATAAAAATTCAGGTTCAGTCTAAGATTTGCCGTATGGCCTGGCAGCAATGTTTTCCTGCATGCCAGATCTTTGTTTTCTTCTTCTAGCATTTTGTTCTGTGGATTAAGGCTGATGTGTCTAGCATTATAATGGCTGCGGTCATGATTTCAACAAACCAACTGCTCCTACACCGGTGCATGCATGCACGCACACACACAGACACACAGACACAGACACAGACACAGACACAGACACACACACACACACACACACACACACACACACACACACACACACACACACACACACACACACACACACACACACACACACACACACACACATGCATCTGTTTCTCATGCTGTCTCATCCCACGGTTCACACTATTTCACACTAATCATTCTGGGCTCTTCCTTTTTCAGCCCCCTCCATGATGATAATTGTCTCAACTCCTTTCCCCTCTCTCCTACATCTGTGCTCTCAGGCAGACGTTACCATGGAAACTGGCTACAACTGATCAGTTTGAAACGTTAGGATTGGCATACACACAACTGGCAAGTGCAGCCGCACACACACACACACACACACACACACACACACGCACAAATAAACACAAAAATACTCAAGAATAGGCATTTTGACCTTTCAGTGTTATGCAATGCACTGGAGGGTGCCATACTGGTTTACATAAACATGCATTGCCAGAGAAGAGCCACTGCAAGATACTTAACAGATGAAACGTCGAACGTCAAGATCCAAAATGCTTCTTCAGAGGAAATGTTACATACATCAGCTGCAATGCTGCAGTATCTTGTATGAGCAATACATATAAAATTATTTCTGATGACGGCATAATAGCTCAAGAACAAAAGCAACGTATAAGCAAAGACTGAAAAGGGAAAGTGATGCTAAGCAGTGAACGATGAACAATGTAAAGATGTGAGATAAAACTAAAATAGGGAACAAAAGGGGGAAAAAAGGACTGGTTCAGTAGCTGAGTCAGTGTGTGTGATGGCCGGGCATTTACACACCCTATCTGACTGGTTTTAAATTTACATCTGCACCTACATTTTGTTATTTAGGAGATGCTTTTTTCATCCAGAGCAACTTAGAAGAAAATCAGCGATTAGCAGGTATATTTATGTCAACCTGTAGGCCTCTTAGAGCACTGCATAATAGTAATATCATAGCAATATCAAGACTGCATATCATGTCAAGTACAATTAGCATAATGTGCAACAGGTAGATCACCAATAGTGACAAGAATATTAGGAGATCTAGATTACTTTCTTTTGTGTGTGGCTTTTTCCCCCTTTTTTTCCTCCCCAGTTGTACTTGACCAATTACCCTGCTTTCCGAGCCGTCCCGGTCGCTGCTCCACCCTCTCTGCCGATCCAGGGAGGGCTGCAGACTACCACATGCCTCCTCCGATACATGTGGAGTCGCCAGCCGCTAGTTTTCACCTGACAGTGAGGAGTTTCACCAGGGGGACATAGCGCCTGGGAGGATCACAATATTCCCCCCAGTTACCCCCCTGAACAGGTGCCCCGACCAACCAGAGACGGCACTACCAGGACACATACCCACATCCAGTTTCCCACCCGCAGACACGGCCAATTGTGTCTGTAGGTACGCCCGACCAAGCCGGAGGTAACACGGGGATTCGAACCAGCGATCCACATGTTGGTAGGCAACAGAATAGACTACTAAGCTACCCGAATGCCCCGAGATAACAAATTAGTTGGACAACGCCACAAAACAGCATCACTGTTTAGGGCCCTCTATTGGTTAATGGAGGCCCGGAAAAGGCCATTTTTAGGAGTTTCCTGAATGAAATAACCTTGCAGGCAGGCAGCACTGATGAAAAGCTGGAAGTTCTTTCCACCATGTTTTGATGCATGCTCAATAATCCAGGTAAGAAAATCAAGGAAGGTTGAATCAGTTCATCTGGATACAACATTTATTGGCAGATACGTTTAATCGCTCAACTACTGAAGATGACTGAAGAGATCACTTAGATGAGTGATGAAAAGTATCTGTCAGTAAACGTTGTATCCAGATGAACTGATTCAACATTCTTTGAGTCTTTCCACCATCTTTGGGTCAGGTGAGAAAGAGTTCTGAACCTAAAGCTCGGCCCTCTTTAAGCGGGCATAGACAGTAGTCCACCTGAGGATGAACGAAGAGCTGGGTACATGCTGATGTGAGTTTGCAGATAAGTCAGCGCAGTTCCTTGAACTGGCAGGAAAGCCAGCAGCGAGGTTTTGGACTTTGAACCTTGAACCCGGCAACCAGGAGCCAGTGTAAGGATACAAAAATATGCTGACATCTCAGCAGGTTGAAAACCAAGCGCTAAGCTTTTTTTTCTGGATTCCTTGGAGCAGTTGAATTGCATGGGCAAGGAGACCAGCGAGAAGTGCTTTGCAATACTCATACCAAGAAGTAATAATAATAATTCAAAAAATATCAATAATAATAATAAAAACTTTATTTGCATAGCACTTATCCAAACAATCATACAAAGTGCTTAGCAAAATACATAAAGCAAACAAAATGAAGTCACAAAACAATTAAACATAATAAAATGTAATAAAATAGAAAGAGGGAAACAAAGACACTTTATTTTGTCCTTGTACTGTTACAACGAATTGTATTCTTACAACGAATTTGTCTTCTGCATTTAACCTATCCCATTGTATAGGAGTAGTGGGCAGCTGCAGCACCCGGGGACCAACTCCAGTTCTTCTTTCCATTGCCCTGGTCAGGGACACAGGCAGGAGTATTAACCCTAACATGCATGTCTTTTTGATGGTGGGAGGAAACCGGAGCACCCGGAGGAAACCCACGCAGACATGGGGAGAACATGCAAACTCCACACAGAATGGACCTGGGATGGCCTGGGTTTCGAACCCAGGACCTTCTTGCTGGGAGGCAACAGTGCTAACCACTGAGCCACCGTGCTGCCTCAACACAATATTAAGATACAAACAAAAAATAGCTTACAGAATAAAACACAATGAATATGGGGACAAAAGATTGAAATCAGTACATCACAAAAGCTTTTCTATAAAATGCAAGTCTTGAGCAGAGATTTTAAACTGGATAAAATGCCGTCAAGCCTGCTGTCTCTCCAGGGAATTTCAGATCTGAGAGGAACTGACACCGAACATTCGGTCACCGACCTGGAGCTCCTGGAGGGACAACTAGTGATGGGGTGTCAGAGGATCTGGTGAATTGGAGGCAGCTTGGGCAGAATGGAGCACTTCAGTAATTACATGAAGAGCAATTCCACTGGAGTGACCACTTCTAAACTAAAGATAATTTTGATGAAGTGGGTTTCTCTGGGACAGAAATTAGGGCCATCGACTACATGCTAATCATTCAAGAGTTTTAGCTGGGAATGGGAGCAGCAATACCGGCCAATAGTTTTGGACCAAAATAGGATCAAGTGATGGGTTTTTTTTTTTTTTCAGGAGCGGGGTGACATAGGTGAGATACTAGGAGTGATGACTTAAACGTGTAGGTTAAGGTGGAGGTGATGGTGGGTGTAAAGCACTGAAGGAGGGGTGAGGGAAGGGAGTCAAGAGGACAGATTGTTGTGGGATGATGAGAGAGGTGAAGTTTGGAAAATTGAAGTCTCTGGATCAGTGGCAGAGGGAGTAGGGAAATTATTACTTTCTCCTCAAAGTAGAGGACATAGTCATTCATCGTGACGGGGTGAGGAGGGAAGAGAGGGAGGAGAACCGCTTGCAGGCATTGGACATTTTGTCACTAAATTTTGTCATTTTTGTAACATGGTGTTAAGAGGTCATTGTCATTTCACGTATTTCTGTGAGATTAGGTTGGTGTGTAGATAAAGAGGATAGGGGTGAGCAGTAATATGGCTTGTTTGTACTGAATTTCAAGACTGACAAATTCTTTTACTTGGTTTAAGTTGGAGAACACCAAACCTCATAGGCTAGAAATAGAGAACTGGAGAAAGAAGAGGTTGGAAGTCCCCGCGACCCTGAGAGCAGGATAAGCGGTTTGGATAATGGATGGAATGGATAGAAGAGGTTGGAAATGTGAAAAGGTATATCCAAGAGGTTTGAGGCAACAGAGTTACGAGTTGAGATGAGCTCAATTTAGGTCGTTTTTTTATTAAAACCAAAACTGAGATATACTCTTGTACTGGGTCCTAATGAGGAAGAGAAAGAGTACAAGCACTTGGACAGTATTTACACAGATCAATATACTGATAACATCTTTGATTATAATCAATATGAAGGAAACAGAGGTGAAACTACCATACATGCAGGTAATGCAGTTGCACTGGGGCCCGCAACAGTTTAGGGCCCGCACGCATGGACCCCTCTTTATCTCACCACTATCATATCAAAAATCTCGAGAATTGAGTCTATGGTGTATGGCATGATGAAAAATGTGCAAAGAGTGCCTGCGTATAATTATGGACATGCGTACTACAGCGTAGCAAAATCCACACAGAAGCGTAAGCTAGCTGGCAAAGTGTCAAGACTTCGCACAGCGAAAAGCCTGGAGTGTGCCTATGATGTAAGTAGAATTTAATTATTGTATTTGACTAATTATCAACCTACACACAACCACATACAGTTGTGTCTGACATGATAATGACTAATAACTGTTGAACATGTTTACTCATCAGTATGATAAGTCAGTATGGTCATTTTTCTATGTGGAGGTAACTTAATTTTAAGAAAAGAAAAACACCATTGAAATTTCATCCATCTATGCCCACTTTAACCCAATTCAGGGTTGTGGGGACCATTTAAATTTCATTGTAGAATTTGAGCAAGGCTTAATTAGAAAATACATTTTATTGTTTTTACTAAGTAACTTTAATCAGTAACCCTATGGGAACAAGTCTTGTTTCAATGTTAGTCCAGTTGCTGTTGAAGCCTCTATTATTTTTCATGCAACAAAATACACTGCCAGATAGAATAAACACTTTAGTTATTAAAAGTTATGTCTAACTTAGATGTGTTTTTTTTTTTGTACAGGGAATTGAAGATACATTATACATGTTAACTTCCCGAGGCACATGAAAGCTAATTTGAAGATGGCGGCAACATGATAAAGTATTCACTTGTGATCATCTTTTAATAAATCAAGTGCACCACCAATGACTTGATTTTATAATATAATTGAGGATCAAATCCAAGTACATGTCTGTAATTAGTATTGAGATTAAGACATTGGCTATGTTCTTTTAGCTCATAGTAATAATGTTGGCTGTATCATATCATTTTATTATAGGCAATATAGTAACAGAAAGGAGGTAAAACATGCCTGCCCTCTATTATCTCCCTGATAACCTCCATCATCAACTCCTCTCTGTCCACTGGTATAGTTCCCCCTTCACTGAAGGTTGCCATAATCAGACTAACTCTGAAAAAAACGAATTTAGATTCTAATGACCAAAACAACTACTGGCCTATTTCCAATTTACCATTCATCTCCAAAATCCTTGAGAGGGTAGTTGCATCTCAACTCCAGATCTACCTTGATGATAATGATCTCTTTGAACAATTCCAATCTGGCTTTCACGCCAAGCATGGCACAGAAACTGCCCTGGTTAAGATCACCAATGACATCCTTTGTGTAGCTGATTCTGGGCTACTCTCTATCCTCATCCTCCTTGACCTCACCGCAGCCTTTGATACTATAGCCCATCAGCTCCTCGTGGATTGTCTGGCTAGCACTGGAGTTGGGGGCACTGTGTATCAGTGGTTTGCTTCCTACCATACAGACAGGGCACATTTTGTACAGATTCAGAATTATCGGTCAGAAAGTTTGGTAGTTCCTCATGGAGTGCCACAGGGTTCAGTGTTGGAGCAACTCCTGTTTATTATTTACCTCCTCACTCTTGACTACATCTTCCGGCACTATGGTATCCATTTCCAGTTACGCTGATGATACACAGCTTTATATGGCCACTAAGCCCACTTCCACTCTTCCCTCCAGTACCCTCACTGCTTGTCTCCATGATATACAGATATGGGTGACTTAGAATTATGAAATTAAACAGCAGTAAAACTGAGCTACTCCTCATTAGCACTAAATTTACACTCTCTAAAACTAACATTTGCTCACTCACCATTGCTGGAGCCATCATGTCTGTCTCCACACAGGCGAAGAGCCTTGGTGTTATCCTAGATAGTACCCATTCCTTTTCCAGTCATGTAAACAATGTCTCCCGGATTGCCTCTTTACATCTGCGAAACATCTTCAGATTATGCCCTGCTCTACACAACAATTCACGGAAGTCTTAGTCAATGCTTTGGTCAAATCCCACATTGACTACTGCAATGTGATCCGGGCAGGCATCCCTAAGAAACTTATTCACCAACTTCAAGTCATCCAACATCCTGCGGCATGGATTATTACAAGTTCAAAGTCCACTGAACATATTCTCTCCCCTGCTGATTCAATTACACTGGCTTCCTGTGTCATAGCAGATTAACTTTAAAAATTTTATGATTAACACTCAAAGCTCTTCATAATCTATCCCCTGCTTGAAATGCATTATTATTATTATTATTATTATTATCATTAAAATTATTATAGTGATCAGGATAATGAGTGTGCAGTTAAAATATCCATCTTTTACAGATATATTTGTTGTATCACAAAGACACCTTAGAGTTCTCAGTTCTGGTCTGTTCTGGCCGGTGTGAATAAAAGAGCACTCCCGGGGTCGTGTGGTGTATGGGGCACGGGAGTTGCGATTAAAAAGCGACCTCTGCCTCTCAACTCATTCTTCCATGCCGGCTCACCACAAAGACACCTTAAGTTTGGTCCTGCACATTTCAATTCATTGTTTGAACAAAACTGCTCTTTCAAGATACAATGCTTGGTCACATACCACCATGAACCATACCATGCAACAAATTTAAGAAAGAGAATGAACAGTACCTTCTGCGATGTAGCTGAACAACTGACAATGATAGACTCATTCCAAGTTTTGCATTGAAAAAAGATACAACTGTGTGTGTGTGTGAGAGAGAGAGAGAGAGAGAGAGAGAGAGAGAGAGAGACCAAATTGCAAAGATATACTGTATTGCAGTTAAAGTGGATATCAGTCAGTATGAAAGTGTACAATCATTTTCTCATGAATGCACTCAACACAGACGTATCACTTACATTAACTATCCAGAGGGTGTTCTCTTAGTGATTTGCCACCAGCACCCACATGGCAGTACAAATTAAGGGAGGAAAACAACTGGCCTCGATTCAAGGCCCCTGTCGGGATGCTGGAATATCCACAATGGAGGCTTGAAGCAACATGTACAGAATATAATTTTTAATTCACCATTTTTATCAAATTCGTTTTAAGGCTATTTGAAAGAAACATTTTCCCTCACAGGAAATATACAAATGTTCGTAATAGATGTGTGAAAGCAGGAGGTAAACCCTTCATTAAATGAACATGACACAATAACAAATAATAAGCAAAGGCTAGGCCTATACAAAGGCGAGGCCAGAAGCCTGTAAGCGGGTTATAAATGGCTCTCGAAAAATACAGAACGTGAACATCAGCCGAAATCGATCAAAAGAGCATGAGAACTGGTTGGTAAGCTCGTTGAAAATGTCAAAGAATGAACTCTACACAAGAATCAATTAAAGAACGAAGCTTGCATGAGAACCTTCCCGACGTGAAGTTTACTTTAACCCTGGAAAAATGACAGCACAACCTCCTCACAACATACTAAGCGACACCTAGGGTGCTATGGAAATACATCTATGCCTCTCAGAAGCTCGACAACAAAATTCAAGTATTGTTTGATCCTTGCGCAGCGCCATTTTGAAATGCGTCCCTGTGACATTTTGTTTGTTCTCATCTCTTCCTATCTAACGCGAGTTTCACATAAGTATAGTGTGGCTGCATCATGGTTTCTGGACCGGGCCGTCATGGACTCAGCAAATGCAAGTTCAACTTAAGCCGGTGCGGGCACACCGCAGTTTGAGACCTTGTGATTAAACCAATCCGATGACGAAGCACAGATGGCCAACAGGGATCAGACGCATCTCTTGGCGGCTGAGGTTGGCCTAGAGACCACAAAACAGTACATTTTCAGCTGGACAGCAGGGACGTTATTGTTGTCATTTGATTTCAACCCATCATCTCAGGGCCTGTGCGTCTGTCTCTCTGAGCGCCAACCGTCCACCATGTTCCTTCCATTTCATAGGAAACTATATTTGATGCAATTTCAGGGGGGAATACGCTTTCAGCAATGGAAAAAATAGTTTTGTATGGTTATGAGCGAAACATTTTTTTTTTATGATGGGTCAACAATCTTCCTATGACTGAATTGTAGCCCTGCTCATCAAGACTAAATTACGTCCCGAGGTCCCTGCAGACTGCTGTGTTTGTGATGCCTCACAAAGTCACACTGTCATCAGTTTTATGGTCCTGAATCTGCTCAGACACGTTTGTTCGGACTGAGCCCTGTTGATCTCTCACTCAGTATATGTACGGGAAGATCCTGTAGGGCACGCGTCGACAGTAGGTGTCCCACGCCAGTCCATACTTGGTCCTACATTGCCTCTCATCACGAGCCTCTCGATGAATCAGCAAGACAGTGAAATACACAACATAGAAATAAGGCAGAAGATGAGAGAACCCTAAAAAACAAAGAAAAAAAAACAGAGTGAGGACGATCTAAAACATTATTACAATGGAATGGGCAAACACATACGATTGGTTGGTGATTAATTTCAAATCAGATTAAAACGGAAACAGGCGAAACACAACTTGGATTTCCGAAATGGATTATGTTTATTGTGTACCGGTATGATGGGCCAAACAAAGGAACAACTGTATATTTTCTGTTGTTTTGTAACATAACATGAAAGACCTGAAACACACGCACTAATGTTTTTTTGACAATGCTATTTTAGAAGTGGTCAGATAACTGATGGCCGTGAATTTTTTAAGCCATCAGATTACTTCATATCTATCTAGTGTCCATGCACATGAACACTAGATAGACATGAAGTAATCTGATGTCCGTGCATTTGGGTTCATGTTTTTAAAAAATGAACTTAGACCATGTTTCTTATTCAGTGGACGTTCTTTGAGGTCAGTGTGTTAAAGTTAATAAGACTCATTTGGACAAAATGTAAATTATGGATGAGAAAGGCCTGTGGGTTTAGAGAGACGAAGGGAATCTTTTGTGGGTGTGTATGAAATATACATATTCAGACTGTATTAATGAATGTCTTTTTTGCAGCTGTTCCAATTAATAGCACTTAATATGCAACCGCTAATATAATATAATATAATATAATATAATATAATAGACATTAAAATACCTCAAAGGGTTATCAAGAAAATATGATCAATGGAATTTTTCACAACATCTTTAGGATATGTATATGCTCTGACCAAAGCCTTCCTCCGGTTTGAATTTTTTTTTTTTTGGTGGGGGGAGGTTCCCCATTCTTCTCCCCAGTTGTACTTGGCCAATTATCCCCACTCTTCTGAGCCGTCCTGGTCGCTGCTCCACCCCCTCTGCCGATCCGGGGAAGGCTGCAGACTACCACATGCCTCCGCCGATACATGTGGAGTCACCAACCGCTTCTTTTCACCTGACAGTGAGAAGTTTCACCAGGGGGACATAGCACGTAGGAGGATCACACTATTCCTCCAAGTTCCCCCTCCCCCCGAACAGGTGCCCCAACTGACCAGAGGAGGCACTAGTGCAGTGACCAGGACACATACCCACATCCGGCTTCCCACCCGCAGACACGGCCAATTGTGTCTGTAGGGATGCCTGACCAAGCCGAAGGTAACATAGGGATTCGAACCAGGAATCCCCGTGTTGGTAGGCAACGGAATAGACCACTATGCCACCCGGCGCTAGGTTTAAATTTTTAACTACAATTAGAAAAATGTCCTTTTTATAAGTGTTTTTTGTACATAAAGTCAACCTTAGGTAAATGCCTTGTCAGTAACTATCAACATTTCTCAGTGTGACATTCATGCAATATGTGTGCAAAGCAAATCTTGTGCTGTCAGCACAGCGTTTTTATATTAGGACTCACCACATGGCAGAGACCATGCCAGTGCCATGAGAAGGTCACCGAGGTAATTAGGATGGCGAACTAGGCCCCACCAGCCAGACACTAACAGACGCTTTCCTGTTGCTGTGGCGATTGTTTCCAAGTCTGCAGAGAATAATTTAAAAGGAAGATATTTATTTTTAGGATATGGTTATCATGTCAATGACCAGGCCGCTGCCTTTCTACTCTTTGCTGAAATTCGATTCTCTTCTACATTGTGTCATTCTAACTACAGTCACCGTTAATGTCAAAGAGTACTGATCAGCCAAATCATTAAAACCACTGACAGGTAAGTGAATCACATTGATTATCTCATTACAATGGCACCTGTCAAGGGGTGGGGTTTATTAGGCAGCAAGTGGACACTCAGTTCTTGAAGTTGATGTGTTGGAAGCAGAAAAATTGGGCAACCATACGGATCTGAGCGACTTTGACAAGGGTCAAAGAGTGATGGCTAGACGACTGGGTCAGAGCATCTCCAAAGTGGCCGATCTTGTGGGGCGTTCCTGGTATGCAGTGGTCAATACGTACCACAAGTGGTCCAAGAAAGGACAGCTGAGGAACAAGCAAAAGGATCATGGGCGTCCGAGGCTCATTGATATGTGTGGGGAGCAAAGGCTAGCCCGTCAGGTCCAATCCCAGAGGAGAGCTACTGTAGCTCAAATTGCTGAAAAAGTTAATGCCGGCTTTGATAGACAGGTGTCACAACACAGTGCATCACAGCTTGCTGTGTATGGGGCTGCGTAGCTGCAGACCAGTCAGCGTGCCCATGATGACCCCTGTCCACCACCGAAAGCACCTACAATGTGTGTCAGAACTGGACCATGGAGCAATGGAAGAAGGTCGCTTGGTCTGACGAATCACATTTTCTTTTACATCATGTGGACGACCAGATGTGTGTGTGTAGTTTACTTGGAGAGGAGATGGCACCAGGATGCACTATGGGAAGAAGGCAAGCCGGCAGCGGCAGTGTGGGCAATGTTCTACTCAGAAACCTTGGGTCCTGGCATTCATGTGGATTTTACTTTGACATGTACCACCTACCTAAACATTGTTGCAGACCAGGTACACCCCTTCATGTCAACAGTATTCCCTGATGGCAATGGCCTCTTTCAGCAGAATAATGCATCCTGCCACACTGCAAACATCGTTCAGGAATGGTTTGAGGAACATGACAAAGCGTTCAAGGTGTTGCCTTGGCCTCCAAATTCCCCAGACCTCAATCCAATCGAGCATCTGTGGGATGTGCTGGAAAAATAAATCCAATCCATGGAGGCCCCACCTCACAATTTACAGGAATTAAAGGATCTGCTACAAACATCTTGGTGCCAGATACCAGAGGACACCTTCAGAGGTCTTGTAGAGTCCTCGCCTCGACTGGTCAGGGCTGTTTTGGCAGCACGAGGGGGACCTACACAATATTAGGTAGGTGGTTTTAATGTTTTGGCTGATCGGTGTATATGCATTGTAAACCCTTCTGTGTTGGCATGAACTATATTTGTTGAGGTACAGTGTGACGAGCAAGCTGTTAAATATTTTATAAGAAAATAGATTTAGGGTAAAAGAATTGATGACAACCTAATTATCTCAGCTCTGAAGATGATGTTCAGTACAAATGTTTAAACACATATCCCAAATAGGAATATTGTACTCATTTAGAAAAATAAAAGATTAACTGACTTGAAACACTTGGATGTGTAGGGTCCCGTCTGAACTGATTCTTCTGTGAGTTGGACCTCCTAAAAATATAATACCCAATACCTGATGACAAGAAGAAGAATATGAATCTCAGAAACTCTTAAGTATAAAATGTATTAATTTTCATCTTGTTGAAAAAGAGCTGACATGTGATTACCATTCAGTATGACTATAGCTGTGGCTCTGAGCAGACTTAAAGACTGAGGGTGCACGACCAAAAAAGCAGCCTGAAGGCTGTAAGTGAAGGGAACCCAAGCAAGGTCCCCAAAGACCAACATAAAGCCAAAGCCATCATGTACAATGTCCATGGTAGTAAGAACAGCTTCCTGTAAAAACACAACAGTACACGAGATAAAGGACAAACCTTCAATGTAATAGCTGTCAGTTTAAAAAGGGCTTATGCACCTTATTACCATCTCTGCAGTTTATCATATAGCTTTCAAGTCCATAACCTGTTATTTCACCATTTTAGGATGAACCTACACCACTAAAAAAAACAACATATTCTGATCGACTGGGTATGCCAATTAAAAAATGAGAATTCACAGACGGTGCCGGGAGCCAAAGTTAATGAAATTTGCATAACTGAGTCTTAAATGAACGCCTCACCTCATTCCACAGAGCATCTGCCACATAGAGCAGCTGGAAGCTGTTGATCAATATCATGGCAAGTGAGGGGGCATCCCTTAGCTCCACCTCTTTCATCAGCATCCCAAAGTTAATGACAACCTGAGGGAGAGGACGTGAATAGAAGACTGCTTATAATATCGATACAATACAAAACATATACACAGGTATTTTTGCAGTGGCTCTTCTCAGTTATGGATAAAAACTTTTTTTTTTTTATTATCCAATTAGTTTGGAGCTCCTTTTCTTTACAGACTAGTCTAATCCCTTGCAATTTATTTCTTTGTGATTTATGACGATGTCATATTCATATATGAGATGAATATTTAATGCAATGGTGCAGTGTAATGATCAAATAATAGATATCCAATAATAGTAAAAAAAATTACTCAAAATCACAAAAAGATTGAGGGAAAAAACTGAGCAAATACCTCTGTTGGTTACACTTACTAATGAGAAATTCCCTTTTTTTCTATTTCTATTTAACATTTCCCTATGAATGACTGACTGTGTGAACAGATATTTTAGATACAGCAGCTTATACGCGAAACCTGCATTAAAGGTCATGGTGGTAAAACCTTGTAAATTTCTATTTCTTCTATTGAAGCCGGCACCTAACACCTAATTGTGATCAATTCAGCTTGATCACAAATACTTGTGGAATAGTTTCATGGAGAAAAAAAAAATGAACGTTTAACTTCTGGTATAGGTTCTCAATAGTCAACATTGTCTCTCCAAGTGGGACCTGCATGGTCACCGAATGTTTAAATGTCGGTTTAAATGTCACAAAAAAAATCACTTCACATCCGTCCAGCATTTGGTAGCGGGTATGGGAGACCAAACATGCAAAAAGATTGAGATATTTGGGATGTTTCCTGCTTTTATAGGATGCTAGATAAATAATGAAGAATTCTGTTGCAGCTGGTGACTCGTGACACAGTTGGAAACCGGAGGAAAATCACAAAAGAACGTGAAAATATATGCTGGAAAATGATGGTCACAGGAATCGGCAATCACGAGGAATAAGACTATTTCTCCACAGATGCTGTTAATGGCACCGCGCTCTCTTTCACCTGTTCCAGCCATCTCCATGTCATTTTCACCTGCACCACCCATCATACCATGTGTTCTGTCTCCCTCTGTCTGCGGTAAACACACCGGGAAAAACAACACTGCAGCATAGCATAGTCTATAAACCAGGAGGCTGATTCACACTAACGCCCAACCACACATACAACCTGTGGCTACACCGTCCTCTCTCTCTCTATTTCTCTCTCACTTTCCTGCTTGATGCCAAATTCGACAATCCCTGCATCACTGCGGTGTCACGTCAGCATACCAATCTCAAAAGTCAACATAAAACCAGTCGCAAGAGCCACATCCTTTTAATGGTTTTAACAGAATAGTTTGACTGTGGACAGTGACTTTTTGAGTTCTGACTGGCTAGCCAGAGATACCATGCAGGTAACTTGCCCTATAGGAGGGTCTCCGCTGACGGTGCAGCTGTAAACCCCTGGCACGTCCTTTGCTAAAATCCCACCAGCAACTCCTATACTTTGTGCCCATCTCAACTCCCACTATGTTGTATGTGGAGAAAGTTAAAATACTGAGTGCGCTTGTACAGACATTTAAATATTAGACTGGCAGGGGCGTCCGGGTGGCGTGGCAGTCTATTCCGTTGCCTACCAACACAGGGATCATCGGTTCGAATCCCCGTGTTACCTCTGGCTTGGTCGGGCGTCCCTACAGACACACTTGGCCATGTCTACGCATGGGAAACCGGATGTGGGTATATGTTCTGGTCACTGCACTAGCGCCTCCTCTGGTCGGTCAGGGTGCCTGTTCGGGGAACTAGGGGGAATAGCGTGATCCTCCCACGCGCTACATCCCACTGGTGAAACTCCTCACTGTCAGGTGAAAAGAAGCGGCTGGCGACTCCACATGTATTGGAGGAGGCATGTGGTAGTCTACAGCCCTCCCCGGATCGGCAGAGGGGGTGGGGTAATTAGCCAAGTACAATTGGGGAGAAAAATACCCTCCCCTCCAAAAAAAAAGAAAATTAGACTGGCATGCTGGGCTCATCAAACTCAAGAACCTGGGTATATGAGCAGGAACAAAGGATGTAGAACTTTTTACTTTAGTTTCAGTGGGTGCACCCTCTTACCACCAAATGGTGGAAACTCAACTACGTTTAAAGCCACAATATGGGAGACTTACATGCACGCATATGTTCCTTTTGATAGTTTCTATCACTGGCATATCTAAGATAAAATCTAATCCACAAATATCTAAAATCATCAACGCTATCATGGTTGCTTGTTTCAGTGGACTGTACTGGGGGAAATGATTCGGAAGGATTTTTCTATATTTTTTTAAAATTTAATTATTAAACAAGGACCATGCACAAAAACATTAATCTCAAAATGAGAGGAGAGGATTTATGCCAGATTTAGTTATTAGCTATTTTCCATCTGCAGTCCCTCGGCAGATACACACAGAGCAATCACCAGACACTAAACCCACTCATTTACATGCATTACATAGTCTCTATCACACTAACAAGTACACAGACACATCTACAAGCACACATCAACATATGAATACCCGCACAACTATAAAACTACAATTCAATTACAATTAAAAATCAGAATTTTTTTTTGTGGTATACTATATTAATCCCCATGGGGAAATTCCTCTCCGCATTTAACCCATCCTAGTTGTGTTGCTAGGAGCAGCGGGCAGCCGCCGTGCAGCACCCAGGGACCAACTCCAGTTCTTCTTTCCATTGCCTCGGTCAGGGGCACAGACAGGAGTACTAACCCTAACATGAGTGTCTTTTTGATGGTGGGGGAAACCGGAGCACCCGGAGCAGACATGGAGAGAACATGCAAACTCCACACAGAGGACGACCTGGGATGACCCCCAAGGTTAGACAACCCCGGGGTTCGAACCCAGGACCTTCTTGCTGTGAGGTGACAGCGCTAACCACTGGGCCACTGTGCCGCAATCACGGTCAAATTAATGTCAACATAACTGGTTGCTCTAAAAATGGTTTGACCTTATAAGCACCAAAAATAAATGTGAATTAATTATTTACACACTTTCATGTTAAACAGTATCTGAAAAGTGAATATTTAACGAGCCATGAGTGCGAATGAACTGTACTGGTACTGGGTGTTTGTAAAAGTAAAACTCCACCATCTGTTTTTGGTTATTCGGAAAAAAATAAATGCAATTTTTGTTAAAATTAAAAGTGGGTGCGGCACAAACCATTGCTATATTTTAGGAATTATTTCTGGCCTAAGCGAACCTACAATAGTTGCAAGAAACACATGGCTAACCATCTCATAACATGAACGTGTTAAAGTTAGTCGTTTCTGTTGTGAACATGATTATATGATAACCTTTAGACTTACTCTCTGAACCTCCACTACCATCCCTCTGGACAAATACTCAACAAAAAGGAAAATATGGATTATCCAAAACAAGCAGTTCAACTTTGCATTGCATGAATTAAAACGAGAGTGAAAATACTACCGATAATACTCGAGCAAATAACATATCTTAACAACGCTTTCCTGAACACTGTGTTTGGATTTAACGCTAATATCCCCAGGGTCGCTGCTTTTGTTTAGCTTACTGTCCCCGTGGTAATACTGGTAATTGCACTGGTGTTTGACAACGTCAAATCCCGGGATCCCTTTAAAATTAAGCAGAGTCACCGGTGTCGTTGTGTCTGAACTTTTCCCACTGCCAACCAACAGGGGGGGAAAAAAATGAATCTGAGCTTTAGCTGGTGATGCTGTAGTCTCTGTTAGTGAAGGACTTCCATGACCTTGGTGTGCCGTATCTGCCCGTTAGCCACAACAACATCACTTATCAAACCCACTGCTACCTACCACATATTCATGTATTTGTCTGCTATGGTGAAGATGTCAAATACGATAGAATTTCCCCCAGGAAGTTCTACCCATCAGAAACCAGTAAAATGAGCAAGTAATGACTTGAAATGAGTAAATAATGAATGCAAGAGTGTTCATTATTTGGACAGACACCGTATAACAATATGTCCAACATTATATGGGATTGTGCCTTTTACTATGGTAATAAAACAAATAGGTGAACAGGCATACAATAACGATGCATGGAGGTGTGGTGGGTCCTTAAAATAATGTCATTAAATTATACCTCTATTAATATGAGTCTGTGAAAACCTGCCACCCCATTGGCTCTTCGACAAAATCTTAAAATGTATTTAGCTCCCTGATCCAGAGCTGCCTTTAAAAGACAAAAAACAAAAAAAACAAAGCCACTTTATTTTTGTCATTGTCCAGTTTTTCAGTTACAATGAATTTGTCTTCTGCATCTAACCCATCCTATTGTATAGGAGCAGTGGGCAGCTGCAGCACCCAGGGACCAACTCCAGTTCTTCTTTCCATTGCCTTGCTCAGGGGCACAGACAGGAGTATTAACCCTAACATGCATGTCTCTTTGATGGTGGGAGGAAACCAGAGCACCCAGAGGAAACCCACGCAGACACGGGGGAGAACATGCAAACTCCACACAGAAAGGACCTGGGACAGCCTGGGGCTCGAACCCAGGACCTTCTTGCTGTGAGGCACCAGTGCTAACCACCGTGCCGCCCTACTACGTTTGTGCCATCCTGCTACTTTATATACGTAATTTCCTGGCTACCTATCATTACCAACTGCAGCTTGATGGTGCAAACAGACGAACCCTATTGTAATGATAGTAATTCTTAGCATTTCTTCATCCTCCTATATTTGGTCTAGAAACAACATTAGAGATGCTGGTGTGTGCAGCACTGGCTCAGGGAACAATCTTCCTCTCTGGAGGTAATTCCCAAGGACAGCTTCAACGGTCACGGTACCTTCAGTTAAATTATGTAATAGAGCAGCATTGTTTTGTATTGGTCTTCTAATATTCTTGAACAGAGGCATTATCTGACACTATATGGATCTGAAATTATTCAGCATCTTTACAAATCATTTTACAGGACAATAACCTTTTGGGGCAATCTTTTCTTATTGGTCCTCTACAAAGGAAATGACAGCCGTATTGAATCTAATCAAATTTTTTTATTTTTTGGGGATTTTCCCCTTTTCTCCCCAATTGTACTTGGTGAATTATGCCACCCTTCCAAGCCGTCCCAGTCGCTGCTCCACCCCCTCTGCTGATCCGGGGAGGGCTGCAGACTACCACATGCCTCCTCCGATACATGTGGAGTCGCCAGCTGCTTCTTTTCACCTGACAATGAGGAGTTTCACCAGGGGGACGTAGCGCGTGGGAGGATCACGCTATTCCCCCCAGTCCCCCCTCCCCCCGAACAGGCAACCCAACCCACCAGAGGAGGCATTAGTGCAGCGACCAGGACATATACCCACATCCGGCTTCCCACCCACAGACACGGCCATTTGTGTCTGTAGGGATGCCCGACCAAGCCGGAGGGTACACGTGGATTCAAACCAGTGATCCCCATTTTGGTAGTCAACGGAATAGAGTGCCACGCCACCCGGATGCCCAAATTAATTCAAATTTATAGGAATGACAGAAAAAGGTAAGACTAGTCTTCAACTGTTGTCCATAATATTTCACAATAGATTTCCCTTCAGTATCATTTTGCACAGCACGTCAAGGTTAGGGTCAACTCGTTTTCAATTCCATCAGTTTAAAAAGTAAAGAGAACCTGATAATCCCTGTTTAATGACAGAGCATTCTTTCTAAAACATTTTTTTTTCCAGGTAGGGAAAAATAACCCCTCTGAGAGAATAATGTTTTTGGGAGTTTCTTGGTTTTGAGGTTCAAAAATGCACTTCCTGAGTGGATCAAACTGAAAGCGAGCTGATCCCAACACTGCCATGCACTTGCATCTTGTAATTTCCTTAGTTTTGACTCACCCAACCAATCAGACCTGGTCTTAGCTCACAGAAATATTTAAGGTCAAAGTTTCCAATCCGAGGGTTTAGCTCTCGTCCCATAAAGAAATCATACAGGGGATTTCCTAGACAGGACACAGGTATTATTATTAACATATATGGGGAACCCATGTAGGAATTTGAGGAACAATTTTATACTGTCTATGCATTTCATATTTATACGGTCACGAGTCACTGGTGATATCAATATCATGCTTTCAAAGGCAATCAGTGTCTGTCACCTCAATGACATCATCAGCGTAGATAATGTATAACCCGGCTGGGAGCTGACAGCTTACTAATGATTATGTCTACGGTCATGGCTGAGTAACCTAATATCGGACACCATTCTCACCTGTGTTACCCCCGAGGGCAAGTGCATGGTGAGGGGCCCAGAAGGACCGAATGTAAAGGTAGAAAGAGAGAAGGAACGACACTCCAATTGCGCTTGCTGCCAGAGGCAACATAAGCTCAAACAGGTACCCCAGAGGAGCCCCCAGACACAGTAAGGCCATCAGTAACATGGCTGTGATGCACAGGGCATGAAAACCTGGGGAAAAACAAAAAGGAGAAAATGTGGTTGCAGGGTGGTAAGGATGTCGGGGAACTCACAGTTTGCTATGTAAAAAGTGAAAGGTGACAGAGGCTAAAGTTGGGAATGTGTAAAAAGGTAGACCTTTGTTCAAGGACATATCCGATAGCAGGAAAGGTAAGCTTTAAGGTACCAGGAGCTATTCATTTGACCATGTAAAGTTTAGGTGTATTTGCAGAGGTTAATGGAGTTTCTCTTGTAGGTGTTAAATGCATCTAAAACAATTTCTTTCTCAACCACAACTCAAACTGGAGTTATGCTTTTTTTGCCAGTTATCACACCAACCACAAATACAAACATACTACTACTTTTAGCTGCTCCCATGAGGGGTTGCCACTGCGGATCATCCATTTCCATCTCTTCCTGTCTTCTGCATCTTCCTCTGTCACACCAGCCACCTGCATGTCCTCCCTCACCACATCCATAAACCTCCTCTTTGGTCTTCTTTTTTTCCTCTTCCCTGGCAGCTCCATATTCAGCATCCTTCTCCCAATATACCCAGCATCTCTCCTCCACACATGTCCAAGCCATCTCAATCTTGCCTCTCTTGCTTTGTCTCCAAACCGTCCAACCTGAGCTGTCCCCTACTCGTTCCTAATCCTGTCCTTCTTCGTCCCTCCCAATGAAAATCTTAGCATCTTCAACTCTGCCACCTCCAGCTCCGCCTCCTGTCTTTTCGTCAGTGCCCAACGTCTACAAACCATATAACATAGCTGGTCTCACAACCATCTTGTAAACCTTCGCTTTAACTCTTGCTGGTACCCTTCTGTCACAAATCACTCCTGGACACGCTTCTCCACCCTGCCTGCACTCTCTTCTTCACCTCTCTTCTGCACTCCCTGTTACTTTGGACAGTTGACCCCGATTATTTAAACTCATACACCTTCGTCGCCTCTACTCCTTGCATCCTCACCATTCAACTGTCCTCCCTCTCATTCACACATATGTATTCCATCTTACTCCTACTGACTTTCATTCCTCTTCTCTCCAGTGCATACCTCCACCTCTCCAGGGTCTCCTCAACCTGCACTCTACTCTCGCTACAGATCACAATGTCATCCGCGAACATCATTGTCCATGGAGACTCCTGCCTGATCTTGTCCGTCAACCTGTCCATGACCATTGCAAACATGAAAGGGCTCAGAGATGATCCTTGATGTAATCCCACCTCCACCTTGAACCCATCTGTCATTCCAACCGCACACCACACCACTGTCCCACTTCCCTCATACATATCCTGCACCACTCCTACATACTTCTCTGCAACTCCCGACTTCCTCATACAATATCACACCTCCTCTCTCGGCACCCTGTCATGCTTCCTCTAAATCCACAAAGACACAGTGTAACTCCTTCTGGCCTTCTCTATACTTCTCCATCAACATTCTCAAAGCAAACATCACATCTGTGGTGCATGGCATGAAACCATACTGCTGCTCGCCAATCGTCACCGCTCCTCTTAACCTAGCTTCCACTACTCTTTCCCATATCTTCATGCTGTGGCTGATCAACTTTATACCTCTGTAGTTACTACAGTTCTGCACATCACCCTTATTGTGGAAAATCAGTGCCAGTATGCGTCTTCTCCACTCCTCAGGCATCCTCTCACTTTCCAAGATTGTATTAAACAACCTAGTTAAAAACTCCACTGCCATCTTTCCTAAACACCTCCATGCCTCCACAGGTTTGTTTGTACAAATACAAACAAACACTTTGCAATATTAAAATAGGTGCAAAACTCAAGTTTGTTTGCCACAAATTAGTATTAAATACAGTGATACTGCCAGGTTATAAATTCAATAAATTTCAGAGCACAAATGTTGTTAAAAGTCTAATTATATGGTTGTCGGCCTAATGCGCTACATTAAGCAGCACCATGCTAGCAATTATAATGGAGAGGTTATGATTGAACCCTTAACTTGTGACATCTAATTTACTGTTTTGTATTTTTGAAATACATGTAAAAACATGTGCCAGGTTATAAGTGTGAATCATATCACAACCAGGACAGTCCTTCATCCATCCCCACTGTACCGTTTATAGGATACTTGAGCCGTGTTCCATCCCTCAGCACTAATCCTTCAGACACCTGCAGGTCAAACATTTCAGAGTTAGCTACCTGAATTCATTCACACCGACATGTAATTTTCTATTTGTGCATACAACAACAGCAAGACAAAGCATAAATTCATGTGGATTGGATATTTTGAATTCCAGTCTGCTCTGATATTTTTCTTCTCAAAGTATTGTACAGCTGTGGAGAAGAAACAGTCTGGATTAGAAATTCAATTAAGCTCTGTAGTTGACCCTGGACTTTGACACCCCCGTGGAGGGATTATTAAAACACGAATACATTAATATTCCTTATATGCCGAGGGGAAAACACATCAGAGATCATAATTCAAAATGTCATGGTGTCACATTGAAGCTACAGTTTGTGAATTTTTAATCATTGAAATATGAATTCAATATGGCCATGGATGGAGGGAGATCAATAATTTAAGATGGTAATGGAGAATGCTGGAGTTGTCTTTGTAAGGAGTTTTAGATCCGGTGTCTAGCTCAGACACCTTTATGAAGCTCAAAGCTCGGAGCTCTCTTCTAAAAAGGCAAGGACTTTAATCAAGATATAATGGTATGTAAAACTTAGTACGCATCATTACCAAAATTCACTTTCACAAATTATATTGAGCCAAAGGACCTTGCTCCTGTTGGCAACAGATTCGGAGGAAAAATATCTCCTAACAAGTGTGATCCAGATGACCATTTCTTCTTCTTTTTTTTTTGGATTCCCCCCCTCTTTTTTTTCTCCCCAATTGTACCCAGCCAATTATCCCACTCTACTGAGCTAGCCGATCTGAGGAGGGCTGCAGACTACCACATGTCTCCTCTGATACATGTGGAGTCGCCAGCTGCTTCTTTTCACCTGACAGTGAGGAGTTTTGCCAGGGGGATATAGCGCATGGGAGGATCACGCTATTCCCCCCCAGTTCCTCCTCCCCCCTGGAACAGGCACCCCTGCCCAACCAGAGGAGGCGCTAGTGCAGCGACCAGGACACATACCCACATCCGGCTTCCCACCCGCAGACACGGCCAATTGTGTCTGTAGGGACGCCCGACCAAGCCGGAGGTAACACAGGGATTTAAACCGTCGATCTCCATGTTGGTATGCAACGGAATAGACCGCTACGCTACCCAGATGCCCCAGATGACCATTTCTTAAAATACTTGTAAACTGCATGTTTGAGTGCTTAGGATAAATTTTTTTAAGTGACACATTTTTCAGCAGAACTACTTTAGTTTTAGTTTAATAAGCAGAAACAATGCTCATCACTTTACATACCTTTCCTAATGGTAGCAGGTAGAGGAAGCTGTGCAGAGCGATCCAGCCGAGCAGGACTACGAGGGCCAGAGGGTCCCATAGCTGGTCGGTGAAGGGTAAGGGAGGGGGCCACTGAAGAACACTGGCCGCAGGAGATCGACTCACACAGCTCAGGTACAGCACAGTCAGGGGAAGAAAGATGGGGATACATGTAGCACCTGGGAGGAAACACAAGGTATCATCGAAGAAAAACAACCTAGATGCAGATATAATGAGATACTTTGGCTTTTCTTTTATTTTTAGAAGACTGGAAACTGAAACCCAACGTGCTCTCATGTCCACATCTCTGATTCTCAATCAAGTGCTTGGTGGGAAACCTGTTTCTTAAAAGTACTTTATTGAAACAATTCTGAGCTCACAAAAACAGGTGTATCTGCACCCATGATCTCTACGCTGCCATGCCATAATATTTATTGTTGTCGTCTATTGTTGTGAATGGGACAACAGTAAGGCTTCAGTGGTATAATGTTATAAGATTATTGTTTAATCATTGCACTCTCTAACTAAGATCTCATGGAATCATTCTTTCTGCATTTAAGTAGACCTTTATGGACATATAACCTAAGAATTTCTGGCGAAATAAATAAATTGTCTTACTGTGGTTTTGTCTGATTAATGGCTCTGTTAGTTGTGGACTGTGGTGGGCCCGTTGCATCACTGGGGCCAAAGCACTACTTTTCCCAAACAACCCTCCTGTCTACTTTCCCTGGTTTAAGAGGAAGCAGTTATAACGAACTAGTTTTTTTTAACTTTATAAATCTGGATGGAGTTGACAGAGCACATGCTCTTTTAGTAACACCTGACTTCACTTTCAAAACTACACCAGGACGCTGTCCATAACAAGCCCAGTCCTGCACTGTTGGGGATATGAGCCTTGTTCAAAGACACCCTCATAGCAGTCGAGGGGCGAGGACAGTACGACTCAAGTCACTTTCCTTACATCTGGTTGCCAAGTTAGCCTGGGGATATGATTTCATTATAATCATGTCAACGCTATTAGCTTAGGATTTGCATAGGCACCTAAAAGTCTGACACGATAGATGACTAAAGTGGAATCAAACAATTAGACTGAGATGATTTTTGTGTTCTTATGCTGCAAACACTGCCCTGCCCGTGGATCTTCACAATGTTGATCATATCACTAAAGTGTTGTAGAGGACAGCCTCTATTTGTAGGAGTTTTTTCTATATGAACTATGATCATAGTTCAACCCAGCCATATTATGAATAGCTCTTTATAAGTCAGTGTTCCTAGTCCATTCTTGGGTGTCTTTGCATGATGTGTATTGATGTAACACCCAACGTCCAAAGTAAGATTCCACACCAAATGACTGAAAAGGACAATTAAGAACCGATGAAGGACCCAGATGTTTGCTTGCCAACTGCAAAATACAACTGATGCATTAGATAATGACTTGGCTAATATGGATGAATTGAGAGCTCCAGTTTATAATGCAACAACCATTTAGCATAAATTAACAGCACTAGGCCTATATTCTTGCAGCCCTTGAGTTCAAGGGCTGGAATTTACATCAAGTACATTGACAACACATTTGCACTAGGCACAAAATGTCCTTGAGTGTTAATCAAAATACACAAATTGAAAGTTAATGCAAATAAAAAGGGTAATTGATATTTTCCCAATCATAAAGCTCATGGCACATGCCTGCAAAAATAACTCACCAAGGGTCCCTCCAAATTCCCTTTCAGTGGTACGTGAGGGTCTGTGTTTGATGGACTGACTGTTCTGTCTCATTATTGGTCCCCTGTGAAAAGGATGGGAAGACTTTCAAACAAACAATCAAACACACAAAGAGAAACAGATGAGAACCAAGAAATAAAATTAACTATTCTCAGTTATTAACACCAATACTAATCAACAGACTACTAAACACAACAGCAACTAGGGCTCCTGCGGCTTACGCTGATTCCCAGGAGATATTCCCACTCACGAATATAGCGTTCACAAAATGAACACCAGAAACTTAATTTTTGATATAACTTCAGGTTAAATTGAATTGAACCAACCTTCATTTTAACAGCTAGCATAAAATTAAATTCATAAATATGATTCTTAGCTATTGTAAATGGTTTTGCTGTAACATTTGCTGAACATACTACAAGCATTTTCATGTTTACCTGTTTTTTTAACGCAAGATGATAGATTTAGTTCAGTTCAGTTAGTTCAGTTCAAACGTTATTTACCAAATGCATAGTAACAGCACACACCATATCAGTTGCTGGTAGTGCTGGGCAATAATTCAATAGCATCATTTATTGTCTTTCAATGGTAGTGTGTATCAGGAGGAAAATCGTAAATTGTCAGATCATGATACACAACTTTTCTTGTTTACAGTTTTTCTCAATTGCTTAAACACAAAAACTGGTTCCTGTAGCACAGCAAACCCATACCCCAAAACACACACACACATTTCCAATCTGGCCGGAGGAAGAGAGGGCTCAGGGGCCGGCGAGCTAGTCACTGAGCAACCGTCGCTCAGCAGGCTCAGAGCCCCGGTGTAGCATTGGAGTCCCACTGCTGCCAGCGGCAGGAGGAGCGGGGCAAGGTGACGCTGATGATGGCAGCCGTCCGGACCACCAGCAATGAGGAGAGGTTGTTCCCGTTGACCATGCAGCAGCAGGAGGCAGACGTGGTCCTTGCGCTGGTGAAGGGCTGGCTGGAGACAGGGCGGGGCACCGAGTGGACGGAGGTGTCAGCACTGGGGCCCGAGGTGGGGGCCTACCACTTGCAGTGGGGCAACTTTGAGCTCCACGACGGGTTGGTGTACCAGAGGTGGCAAGCTCCCGGATGAGGGAGTGGCCTCTTGCAGCTATTGGTGCTCCGTCTCCCGGTTCTCCAGATGGTCCATGGCTCAGTGGGGGCGGAGCACTACAGGAACGCCAAGACCCTCCACCGCCTCCGGGGGCGGTTCTACTGGCCTGGCTGTCGACGTGACGTGGAGCTGCACATGCACTGCTTCAACTCCTGGGCCCGCCGGGCTCGGGCAGGCTCCAGAGTGTAGCAGAAGAGGGCCTATGATACACGATGCTTTGGGCGGCCTGTTCGCCAGCGACAGCCCCTGGACATTTGAGGGACTATGTCTTCGGTGATGGGATCGTTGAGGACAACTGCTATGCAGCAACCGGGGGAGGTGGTTGTCATGCCTCATATGCATGTCTCATACATACAGAGGAAACAAGATTACATTTCACACGGTCCGCAGTGCCACATAAAAACAAATAACATGCAATAAATATTAAAAACAAAAAGTGCATTAAAAACAAAAATTACTTCACAGACCTAAACATCACAAGCACAACTGACACCGACAGTGGGTAAGAAGGTCAAAAAGTCATTTTGTGGAAGGTCTAAATGTTCACAGCCAGAGGAATGAACCTTGCTCTAACTGTCGGCAGCGCCACGCTGGGGGAGCGCAGGGGCTCATGGGACTGTTGGTTTGTTGAAATTATTGATTTATGTGTTTAAATCGAGGGGGCCCAAACTTTTTCCCTTGGAGGGCCAAAACTGAAACTTAATGGTGGGCCGTGGGCCAAAAGCAAACACCTATTGTATTGTACCATTAACGTGCATGTTAAGATCCAAGTTCCCTTAATTTAACATTCTTTTAGCTTCTACATAAATTAAATAAGTTAAATAACAACATAACATTACATGTTTCAGTCACAATACAATTTTATTTTTTGTAAGGTGCTTTCATTACATCACATTTAATTTTCTAATTACATTTTAATTTAATTCAAGTGCAGGTAACTCAATTTCAAACAATCAGAACCAGAAGTAAACACAACATAATTTGATGCTTAACATCAGTCATCCAGTTCATGACCAACTGCAATATCAGAGAGCACCACTAGTGAGATAGATGCAGCTGGTCCCTGCCTTTTGCAATCGGTCAATGTTAGGCTCTGCAAGTGAGTGTCAGTAAGTGAACTTCTGAGCCTAGTCTTGTTCAGGTTCATGAGACTGAAAGTCTGTTCACCAATGTAGGTGTTACCTAAAAGGGAGAGCATCACCTGGGCATGTTTCCTTATCTTTGGATACCTGTCTGCTGGGACACATTTGCAGAAGTCCTGCAGATGGAGAGAGCTGAACTTCTTTTTGAGCTCTGAGTCACACTGAAACTCAATCAGTTCCATCTGAAGTTCATCACTGACCGGGCCCACACTGATGGTGAAGGGCTGATGGTGAAGGTCCCTGAAGTCCTCAAAGCGTCTGTCAAACTCCTGGGCTAGGTTGCTGAGAAGTGTAGCATACTTAGACAGACTCTCTTCCACTATGTCTACCTCTCTGAGGCTGGGAAATTGTGCCAAATTCCCTGAGAGAGAGAGAGAGAGAGAGAGAGAGAGAGAGAGAGAGAGAGAGAGAGAGAGAGAGAGAGAGAGAGAGAGAGAGAGAGAGAGAGAGAGAGAGAGAGAGAGAGAGAGAGAGAGAGAGAGAGAGAGAGAGAGAGAGAGATGTAGGTAGGTAGAGAGATAGATGTAGGTAGGTAAAGAGAGGTAGGTAGGTAGGTAGATAGGTTAAAAGAGAGGTAGGTAGGTAGAGAGAAAGAGATAGGTAGGTAGGTAAAGAGACAGGTAGGTAGAGAGAGGAGTAGGTCGGTAAAGAAGGGGGCATAAAGAGGAAAAAGATGTTAAAAGGAGGGGACAATTTAATTAAATTAAAGCATCTAAATAAGACCTTTTCAAATAAATGTATCTCTGATGTATCGTGAATTAAAAATGGCCAGAACTGATATAACTGAATATAATAAATCAATTATTAGGGACATTACATTATTATAATGATGATATGTACAAGCTATGTTTATTTACCTGCTGTCAGATGTCGACAGAGTAGCTGAAGTTTCAGTTTGAAGGCTTTGATGTGGTTAAACGGCTGTGTGATGATCTGCTCCCTTCCCTGATGCTGAACGTTCAACACACTGAGCAGGTCTGTGATGTCCACCAGAAAAGCCGGGTCAGAGAGCCATGTCTCATCCAAGGGTACTTGAGTATCGCTGTCCTTACTGGCGAGAAAATCTCCGATTGCATGACACAGATCAAAACAATCTCTTCAGGACTTTTTTGCAGCTCAGCCACCTAACCTCCTGGCGGTACAGCACATCGCCATACTGTGCATCCATCTCCTCTAACAGAGCCTTGAACTGGCAGTGTGAAAGGGCATTTGAGCGTATGTGGTTGACTATTTTGATAACGTTGCACATCACATCTCTCAGCCCGATGGACTTGGCACACAACTGCTCTTGGTGTAGGATGCAGTGGTATTTTGCCACCTTACCTCCATGTTCACCGACCTTTTGGGATACAAGTGTGGCGAGGCCAGATTTTCTCCCATGGCAGGGGCTCCATCCGTTGTAATCCCAGCCATTCTCTCCCGGGCTAAACCGGCTGTTGAGAGAGTGCTGGAGAAGAACGGTACCGCTTTCATGGTACTGCTCAGTGTCTCGAGGCCAGCCAGTTCTTGTGTTATGCTGAAGTTTTCGCTCACTCCCTGCCAAAACACCAAAAGCTGCGCTGAATCTGCTCTCATCACAAGCAATTGAAAAGGCGGCAAATTCAGCAGTTTTTGCCTTAATTTGCTCGCTGATGTCCTGAGACATATCTTCATTGCGGCGTGTTATTGTATTCGGTGACAAGCCGATTTGGGAGAACAACCTTGCCTGAGGAACGCATCAATTCAGCAGCCGAAGAGAGGCACTGTTTGACAAACTCCCCTGTGGCAAATGATCTTCTGCTTTTAGCAATCAGTGCTGCAATTTCATGGCTGGCCTGTGTCACGCTCTCCTGAACCGCCGAGGGCCGGATGAGAGTGCCTTGCTGTGAGCGAAGTTTAGCTAGCAGCTCGCTGGTCTTTAGCTTTTGTGCGTCGCCGCCGTACTTCGAAAAAGCTGCTGCATGTTTATGTAGTATCGTAGTGTCGGCGGAGATTGTACTCCTTCAGTACAGCAACAGATTGCTTGCACACAAGACAGACTGCATTGGAATTCACTTCTGTAAAAAAAGAAGTCTTGCCAGCTTTGTTTGAAATGCCTTTTATCGGTGTGCCACAGTCTCAGTCTCTCCATTTTTCTGTTACTCTCGTCTCACTCGCGCCAAACTGACCTCCTGCGCAAAGTGTCACGGCCCATCGTGCTCAGATTATGAAAAATTATTATTATTAATAGTTAGGGAGCCAACGTATTAAACGTATATTTCTCTATTTACCTCACAAAAATAAAATGGCAAAAACAGTGAACCATTTATCCTGCTCTCAGGAGCCTATTCCAGCAGTCATTGGGCAGCAGACACCTTGGACAGGCCATCACAGGGCCAACACACACACACACACACACACACACACACACACACACACACACACACACACACACACACACACACACACACACACACACACACACACACACACACACACTGGGACAATTTAGTATGGCGGATTCACCTGACCTACATGTCTTTCGACTGTGGGAGGAAACCGGAGCCCCCGGAGGAAACCCACGCAGACCCGGAGAGAACATGCAAACTCCACACAGAAGATGACCTGGGATGACCCACCAAGGTTGGACTACCCCAGGGCTCGAACCCAGGACCTTCTTGCTGTGAGGTGACCGCGCTAACCACTGCACCACCGTGCTGCCTGACAATTCATTTTCTTTTTAATTTTTATTATTATCGCTTTTTTTTGTTTTACTAGAAACATCTGGCGGGCCAAATAGAACCTTGTGCCCCACTTTGAGCAGCCCAGGTTTAAATGATGTGTTCATGTTCTGATTATTATGTTGCTGTTTTACTCGGACTGGGTAGACGACCGTTTTACTGACTGACTGTAGGACCGCGACTAAGACTTGTATGTTCAATAACAACCTCGTTAGGGGAAGCCATTGTTCGGCAGCCATCCGGGAGGGGCAGAAGAAAGGAGCGCTCCTGGGGTCGTGCGGTGCATGGGAGACAGGAGCTGCCATTAACTGATACCTGCCTCTTGCCTCTCCTTCCCCGTCACTTCGGACGGAGTGTTAAAACTAAACAGGACTCTCGGGGTCGTGCGATGAATGGGGCACGAGAGTCGTGAATGAGAGACCTCTCATCTCTCGTCCTTCCACGCCGGCTCGCCACAATAAAAGCATAGCAACGTTTGACTAAAGATGGGCTGGAATGGAAATCTCGTCAGGATAAGAACTGAAGTGTCGTATCGACACCTTAATGCCTTTTTGACAGTAAAGGCCCACTCCAGTGATCATTATCTTAGGCCTATGCGACATCTTAAGAGGGCGTTTTTTCATATCTGACGCTAAAATCTGAGAACATTCTAGCGTAGCATTACGTCACCATAAATCAAATAATCAAATTAGACAAGATACTCCGTGCTTCAGAGGACGTTGTCTGCAACGCTTTCACCCCAGAAAGCTGAATCAGTTCATCTGGACATGTTTACCCACTACGGTGCAGAGTAGGTAAGCAGCCTCGTCAGCGCAGGCGCCTTAAATATAGGTTTCATGATTGCAGGTTTTCATGGCTCCGATAAATATGTGGAGGGCAACAACTACACAGTTTAGTGTACTGTACACGTTGACATTCCTACAATGCTTTTTGAAGAAACTACCAGGTAGCATCCCATTTCTCAATGTCAGCGCTGCGAAGTGTAGAGCTCGACATATGTCAGGACGGCACTGCCCTACTAACGAGACACAGGGGTTTTACAGTGGCATAGTATGAAAAGGAATAATAGGCGAAATTACATTTTCAGTGAGCTGAGTATTGGCTTACCGGTGCGCTGCGCGGACTCGAACGTCAAGTGTGTAGTTGTACTTTGATTCTGACAGTCCAGGCGGTGGGAGACGCCCCCTTGACACGTTTTTTGCACGAATTGTCTCTGAGCCAATCAAATGTCGTCATGGGGATCAGAAGAGCGCGAGAGGTGATGCTTTAGCCAATCAAACGAACACATACGTAAGGTGGCGAGCGCTGCAAATTATTAGAAATAAGCATGACAATCATTTGGGATTGGGACTCAACTTCAGCCAAGACACCGCGGGTGTCCGTAAACGCTGCCAGCAAAGACTGTCCGCAAGCTCAACCCACTTTTCTGTTGCCCCCCCCCCTTCAGTTGCTGCTTAAAGGTATAATCAAACCCATGCTATAGCCGGGCACCCCTTCCCAATTCATTCTTCACTCTATTTCCATCCAGTCACAGGTACAGGCTGGAAACCTGGGGGGTGGGGGGAGTCATTTGCTTTGGCAGTGGGTTTGTCCCCTCTGCCACAGTATCTTTAGATAAAAGTACCCCAGTGATAGTCCTTGTGTCCCATTTAATGTCATGCATACTGGTGTGTGTGGTGTGTGTGGCAGTGCCTGTGTCTAACTGTATGAAGGGATGTGTGTGTGTATGTGTGGGATATGTGGGTCGTCCTCTGTGTGGAGTTTGCATGTTCTCCCCGTGTCTGCGTGGGTTTCCTCCGAGTGCTCCGGTTTCCTCCCATAGTCCAAAGACATGTAGGTCAGGTGAATCGGCCGTACTAAATTGTCCCTAGGAGCGAATGTGTGTGCGTTCCTGTGATGGCCTAGCATCCTGTCCAGGGTGTCTCCCTGCCTGCCGCCCAATGACTGCTGGGATGGCTCCAGCATCCCCATAACCCTTAGAGCAGGATAAGCGGTTTGGATAATGGATGGATACGTGTATATGTATGAAGGTGAACTTGTATGCTGTTGTGATTAACTTGTAATTTGATGCACAGGCGGTGGCAATTAGTTTCATCAGCAGGGACTAAAAATATTATTTTAATTGTTGTGCTCGATATATGCAAAGAAAGTATTTCTAAACATCTCAAATTTCTAGTACTCCCTTCGGTTTTGTGAAACGAAGACCTTGGTAGACATTTTGAAAGTAGCATCCATATACTTTAATATACGCATACCATGTTTAAATTTGTGCAACAAATATACACCAGAGAGAAAATGCTTTCATTAAGTGTTAGTTCGCATTATCAGCTGACATGAAGCAGCACATTAAGTTAGCTATTCACTAAATGATACCCCAAAACAAAGCCTTGTTTACACAGAACGGTGTGTGAACTGTATTACAAGTCTACAATAGCAGATAGACTTCAGCTAACTGTTGCTTTTCTTCCTGTATGTTTTACACCTGTATTACAGATGTCTGGAGAAGGAACTGAATCAATGTTACAGCCTGATCGCTCAGAATGAGTACATTTAGTTGTTTGTATCACAGAAAAGGGAATCAGTTCTTCTATGATTTTCTTACCTGGATTATTGAGCATGCATAAAGTTACTTATTTATAACTACCGACTACAACAGAATGCTCACTAAACTGTATAAGTTCAAGCAAATATTGCATGATACCAATCTTTGTCAGCCTCCCTATCATTGCCAAAGAGAAAGTTCTAGTGTATCATTTGATTACATAAAAGTCAAGATCACCATTTTCTGCAGGACTCTAGCTTTAGGCGAGTTGTTGCTGCAAATAATCTGAACTACTTCCTGTACTGTCTTATGCCAGATGAATAAATTAAAAATGCTCAAATGACGTAGCAAAAGGAATGTATCGTTAATGAAGTTTTGGACTTTTCAGTAAAGCTAATGTAGTTTGAGCCTTTGCTCACGTCACTTGGTGCAGAGCAAAAAAAAGTTGTAAATATTCATGAGCATGTCTGTGGATAGAAATTCACTATAGTATCAATGATACCCAGCATAGAGGTAAAATGTAAGTTCCTGTCCAGTTTCCTATGTCTGTAGACAAATCAATCATTAAAGCAAAGAATGACAGCATCTTTAAAACCCATGGTGTCCCTACACACAAGGCGTTGTATTGTGATATACATGTGGTTTGGGTTTTTGGTAAACTATTACACAAATATTCATAGTTATGTGATATAGTGTCTCAAATGAACCCGACTTTGCTTCCACCCTGAGGTTTAACCTCGCTCACAGATGACTTCAATCACACTCTGTTCCATCGGGGCAGGATCCAAACAACGATGTGCAGTGCTTCCCACAATCTCATCCAGCAGGAAATGCACCAGGTTCTCATCTGAGACAAACCGCCACAGGTACATCTGCAAGTAATGGCAGTCTACCTGGATCTGCTGCAGGCCATAGCGACCAAAGGTGCGTAATCGAACACACTCCAGGAATGTCTTCAAACTGATTTTTATGATCCCTGTCATCACAGAGACCTGGGAAAGTAAGAATAAAAGGACTATTAGCGGGGCATGTCTTAAGTGGCTTTTCAGAAGGGCTCTACAGTGTAACTAATATCTGCACTCACCTTGTTGAACTCCACCGAGCTGAAAATGTCAATTCTCTCAGAGAAAAGCTTGTGTATGTTGCTCAGTAGATTAGTATCCATGGGGGCGCTACCAGCAAATGAAAAAGAGGATGGCAGTGCTTCAAAGAGCAAGTCATTCAAGCAAAACACTGTTGTTGTCATCTCCATGACATTACGGAGTTCAAATTTTATTTATGAACACGAACTCTCCAAAAACTGGAAACCCATATCTGCCATGAACTGATTTGCAATTGATTGTACATGAAAGAAACAGCGTATGAGCATGGGTAAACTGACTTTCACACTTCCAAAGACACCATCTAATCACAGCAGAGTATTTGTGAATGAGCAGATGCATACACTTACCTTGGGGTGTAGCTAGCGGCATAGCGGGGCTGCTGCCTGGAGCTACTGTAGACAGAAAATGTCCTTTTGCTGGAGTCACTACTGTGTGCTTTCCTCACACCTTCCTCATATAACAGACCCACCTGTGGGAGGGTAAAGGGACATCTATCAAAATGATTCTCTAAGGGGTTAAACACATGCAGTCACATAAGCATCAAGGTTGGGGTTCACAGCATGAAATGGACAACGTTGATAATAAAGGCTGACCTGTACATCAATTGAAGTAGTGTCCTCCACTACTCGTTTCATCACAGCCCGGACATTTCGAGGCTCGATTGTGTTTACCCAGTCTCGTGTTTCCACACTCTTCCTCAGCATCTGGGAAATGATAAGGCCCTGAACCTGAAAGTAAGACCATTGTCATGAAAAACCATATGAACTGACAGAAGAAAAAAAAGTCACAACTAGAGAAACATTCTTGCATTATTTCTTTGATCAGAAGGAAAAGGGGTTGAGGATATGGGGGGAGGGGTGAAGACCTACCTTCACATAATGATTCAGAAGTTTCTGGGCTGCTTCCCTCGCCTCCGCACATAATGTCGTGACTGCTGTTACAGGACTGTGGTGCTGGGGAAGAGCAAAGAAGAAGAAGGGTTTCTTATCTTTACATCTTAGAATATGATTTCGTGGTACGGGTTGGGAAAACAATTCACTATGAAAATATGACCAACAGTTTCAGATCACTGGGTTTATGCCAAGTTGGGTACCTTAACATGTTACACTTTGTTAAAACTAATGAATATCTTTGCAAAACAATATTTCAGAATTCTTTTTGAAATCACCTTACAAGAATACTCCACTGGCTAGCTAATTAGTTTGCCTTTAATTTTCCACCATGTTGCCCCCAGTACCTACATTTTTGCATTAATTCCTACTAGAATACTCTTTCTAAATAGAGCTAAAATACAGGGTCTATTTACAACCTCAATGTATGACCCCTTTCACAGTTTATTAGAAGTTTTTCTTGAAGTAACATAAATATTTTTCAAAAATATATTTGTAGAACTGGATAGGCAAACAAGCTTTTGATTTGAAACAGCCATTTTCTGCCTGCTCAACCTCGTCAAGTATAGAAGCTGAAAGAGACAAAGTGGCTGCCTTTGTAACGCTTCTCCTCTTAGTATAAATGTTAAGATGGTGATTTCAAGATTAAATACATCATACATCAGTCGAAGTCCTCAAAAGTTGCAGATGGCAACAAGACCATTTACCTGCACAAGAAACTGTTCATCTGTGAGCGTCAGAATGTAAGAGATAGTGGACGTTTCATAGTCCAGGCAGAGCCGGGACAGCAGCAATAGCAGTGCTGGGGGCGTTGAACCTCCCTTGTCCCCTGCACTCTCACAAAACTGCCGAGAAGACTGGCACACGAACTTGATAAAGTTCACCACCAGACTTTCACGAACACCCTGGCTGCAGAATTCACCCTAAAAAGAAGAGGGGGAATTTCTGAAAAACCAAGTCAGATAGCAAAAACACAAATACAAGAAACACCGACACAGACAACAAGGCACATGGCACGAATAAACAACACATGGACATAGGCACAAGTCAGAAATCAGCCACATCAGTAGGATCCAAATGCTAGAGAACAAAAGTAAATTTTGAGCCGGGACTTAAAAGAGTTGATGGAGGGGGAGATCTTATGTGGAGGGGAATGCTGTTCCACAGTCTATGGGCATCAACCGGAAAGGCGCGGTCACCCCTGAGCTTAAGTTTAAATCGTGGGACAGCCAGGAGTACCAAATCAGCTGACCTGAGGGACCTGGAGGTGGAATAGAGGGTTAAACGGTCTGCCATATAGGAGGGGGCCAGCCCATTTCGGGCTTTATGAATGAACAGGAGAACCTTAAAATCAATTCTGAACCGCACAGGCACCCAGTGCAGAGAGGCTAGTACAGGGCTAATATGGTCTCTCTTCCAAGTATGCAATTACAAAGTCTCAACTGTTATGAATGTACAAGACCTCTTCAATATACAAAAAAATATGTTATTACTCACCTTGAAGTAAGGCTTGTTGGAGAATGTAATGTCCTTAGCTGTGAAGAGGTGCACTGATGCCAGCACTGACTTAATCTGATTGACAACAGAGGTTGACAGAGAGTAGAGCAGCTCTGGAAGGCTGGTGGGAGCGTCTCTCCCGGAGCTTGGCCCCCCATGATGAGCCCCAGTCGCACTCCCTGAAGCACTCGCCACGGTGAGCCGAGGAGCTGCCAGGGCCTGTCTCACATCCGTCAGGCTGTCCAAGTAGAAGCTCTGGAGGGCTGACAGGTACTGCTTGACTCGCTCATTGGCTGCTCGCATCACTATTTCCGTCCCCTGGCTCGGTACAGAAGAACCTGGCAGCAATTTTGCCACAGCTTGAAGCCTGCGGTGGAACCGGTCTAAGGCCCGGACAAGGAGAGAGTTGTCCCCCACCCCTTTCTCCTCCTGTATCCGCCGTTCGACTAGTGAGAAATACCGAGCTGCCAGATCATCAACAAAGGCCTGCAGTTTGCCATTTGCCATCTGTGGGATATTTTTGGATGCCAGCTCTCCAGTCTGAGAGCGATTCACAAAAAGTTCTTGATAAGAGGTAATTACCAAGCATAAGCTGCTGACAAATTCATTACAACCCCTGTCAATGAATTCCAGTATATCAGTCTTTGAGCTGGGAGAGAGAAGAACGCTGCTTTTGGGGGAACTGTCAGTGGGCGATCCAGTGACTGCCAAAGAAGATAGCCTGCGAGCAGAACCACTGGAGCCATCAGTCACTGCCGACAGATGCGGTGTTATCTCTGCTTCCAGACCATGGAGATCTGCCTCTAGTCGGGATCGGGCATGGCTCAAAAATTTATCACAGAGCTCCTCTGCTGGTTCATCTAACTGTAGCAGTAACTCCACACACTCCGATAAATCTTTGGCACTTGACCCACCATCCCTGTGTGCACATAAAAAAGAAAAAAAGGCAGAAATAAATGATCTGTAGGATTACAGTAAACACCATGGATCAAACAGTGTTAGGTCATGAATGACAGCTTCCGTCAAAACAATGGATTTCAAAATGGTTGTAGCACAGACAGGTAAAGAAGCAAACACTGTTTAAACACATTTGAAGTGCACTACTTTCTCGACCAATTTTCTCTCAAGTTAATTAAAAACAAAAATCGACATTTGTTAAGTAAGCATCTATTGTGGTAGGGCAAATGTATCGACATAAAAACAGAATTTTTTTCCACATAAGCATTATCTTAACAGTTCATGATCAGCAAATAGCATTGTAGAGCTGCTTGGATTCAGATCAGACAGATCCAGGCAACTTTAGAAAAAAAAATCAAGCGAGGGCAGTTTTCAGTATTAAAGCTTCTAACTGGTGGATGGAGGGTGGGAACCCATGGTCAATATACCAAATGGATTTGGGGATAGTTTAATTAGAGGCTCAATCTTCTCTTTGCTCTGCTTCCTCGCTCAAAACATCGCTAACCTGAATATAAGGTGGCAAATCCCTACCTGAACTTCATTCGTAGCTCCTGTGCCAGCTTGTCCATGATGGCATGGCAGTCATCCTGGATGCCTTTGAAGGAGGGCAAGTGGCTGTACTGCTGCAGTACGCAGCGAGCACGGCGGTAGGAACACACTGCCTGGGCATAGGCCTGCAGCTCTAGACACTTATTCAGCCTTGCAGGCAGTTCAAAGAGAAACTGCAGCTTCCGCAGGAGTGTGTGGACACCTATTGGTGAAAAGGCAACAAACAAGAGTGAGAAAAACTACAGGTATCTGATGACCACAAACTGGTCCGTAACCAACTTGGGAAGGTGGAAAATTGAAGCCAGCTTCCACCCTTAGCCCTCACCTGAGAGCTTTGTTATCTGTGTGTGCTGGTCTTGAAGAGTGCCACTAATGCAAGCACTGAACTCTGTGATAGCCGCCATGTTAGCAGAGAGGCAATCCATTTCATCTTCCATCTTCTTGAAATCATTTTTCATCTTCCTTATAGTGTCTAGGAAAAAGACGACACCACAATTTAATGAAACATTCGGCTCACCTAACATTAAACTCACCCTTATTCACCAGAAGTGGGTAAGGGTGAATTACATGTTTCATTAAGTAGAAATGTTTCATTGAACGGACAATTTATCAGTCAGCTAGAGGTACTCTCTCACCTGTAGCAGATATAAACTTGTTGTAGTTCTCATACACCAGTGTCTGCATATCACTGTCCAGGGAGCGAATCTGCTTGACCATGCAGCTCTCCTGGTCCATCAACTCTCCGAGAGAACATTCTCTTCTGAGCTGCAGTCAGAGATAAGCATACACACCCAGTGATTAAAAATGAAAACAATATCTCATAAAACTTCCATCTTTAATGAATAGCATCCTTACCACTCAAAACACAAGCGATGCCCTAAATTGCAGTAATCAAGAAAAAAATACCGCAGTTCCTTGCTGTATCTGATTTACACAAACAAAAAGCATAAAAAGCCAGCTGGCTTAAAGAACAATCATATTAATACATACAACATAGAAATAATAATACCAACCAATCTAGTAACAATGAACTGGAAACAAATAATACATAGTTAATTGATTCATTATAAGATCAGCAATTTCTGTAATAAAAACATGACGGCTTTCTTTAATGTCATGGTTATACAGATTGTTAAGTAAAGTAAAAGCAAAATTTAGTGTTGAAACACGCCATTGAAACATAGCAGCAATAAGTCTAAGGACTATACACTCACTGGCCACTTTATTAGGTACACCTTGCTAGTACCGGGTTGGACCCCCTTTTGCCTTCAGAACTGCCTTAATCCTTCGTGGCATAGATTCAACAAGGTACTGGAAACATTCCTCAGAGAGTTTGGTCCATATTGACATGATAGCATCACGCAGTTGCTGCATATTTGTCGGCTGCACATCCATGATGCGAATCTCCTGGTCCACCACATCCCAAAGGTGCTCTATTGGATTGAGATCTGGTGACTGTGGAGGCCATTTGAGTACAGTGAACTCATTGTCATGTTCAAGAAACCAGTCAGATGATTCGAGCTTTATGACATGGCGCGTTATCCTGCTGGAAGTAGCCATCAGAAGATGGGAACACTGTGGTCATAAAGGGATGGACATGGTCAGCAACAATACTCAGGTAGGCTGTGGCGTTGACACGATGCTCAATTGGTACTAAGGGGCCCAAAGTGTGCCAAGAAAATAACCCCACACCATTACACCACCACCAGCAGCCTGAACCGTTGATACAAGGCAGGATGGATCCATGCTTTCATGTTGTTGATGCCAAATTCTGACCCTACCATCCGAATGTCGCAGCAGAAATCGAGACTCATCAAACCAGGCAACGTTTTTCCAATCTTCTATCGTCCAATTTTGGTGAGCCTGTGCGAACTGTAGCCTCAGTTTCCTGTTCTTAGCTGACAGGAGTGGCACCCGGTGTGGTCTTCTGCTGCTGTAGCCCATCTGCCTCAAGGTTCGACGTGTTGTGCGTTCAGAGATGCTCTTCTGCATACCTCGGTTGTAATGAGTGGTTATTTGAGTTACTGTTGCCTTTCTATCAGCTCGAACCAGTCTGGCCATTCTCCTCTGACCTCTGGCATCAACAAGGAATTTTCGCCCACAGAACTGCCGCTCACTGGATATTTTCTCTTTTTCGGACCATTCTCTGTCAACCCTAGAGATGGTTGTGCGTGAAAATCCCAGTAGATCAGCAGTTTCTGAAATACTCAGACCAGCCCGTCTGGCACCAACAACCATGCCACGTTCAAAGTCACTTAAATCACCTTTCTTCCCCATTCTGATGCTCGGTTTGAACTGCAGCAGATTGTCTTGACCATGTCTACATGCCTAAATGCATTGAGTTGCTGCCATGTGATTGGCTGATTAGAAATTTGCGTTAACGAGCAGTTGGACAGGTGTGCCTAATAAAGTGGCCGGTGAGTGTTTATGAGAGTGTACATAATGTTTATAAAAGGCAATGTGATGTTAGCTGGAAAGGCACTGGCACAGGAAAAATATGACAGGATGTACCTGCAAAGGCAATCTCAACCAAACGCACACATTTCTCAATTTAACTTTACTTTTCTTTATAAGCACTTATCCCTTAATGCAGGGGTCGGGAACCTTTTTGACTGGGAGAGCCATAAAAGCCAAATATTTCTAAATATATTTCATTGAGAGCCATATAGTATTTTTAACGTATAATAAATTAAATATGTCTTACTTTTAATGCGACTTCTGGTGCTGCATGGTTTTGCTGATGGCCTTGTAGTCTGGTTCATACGTGGTGAGGTTGAGCTTCATGCAGGCGTTGAGGCTTCCATCAGTTAAACGTGAGCGTAGGTTGGTCTTAATGTTCCTCATATGCGAGAAAGACTGTTCACATGCATATGTAGAGCCAAACATGGTCAATACGGCAATACTCACACGCTGCATTGTGTGGTATGTCACAGGAAGCTCGTTCCAAGTTTTAAGAATCAGCTGGTCTTCAGGTTGAAGATTTTTAATTTCTGTCCACTTGTGTTCCCTCGCCAGCTCTGCTCGCTGTCGCGCAAGACTTTCCAACTCTCCATTAAGTGACTTGAACTTACTCATCCACATGTCTGATGCCTTCAGGTCAGCAACTTCCAGCTCAGAGTCTCCGATAGAGACTCCAGGGATGCATGTCAGGTCGATTTTGTCCACTGCACACTCATGTGGATGAGTGATGAACTTGAAAAGACCAGTGCGCGCACGAAATTCTCCAAAACGTGCTTTGAATGACTGCAGGAGATTGAACGTAAAGCCAGCTAGCTGCTGGAGATCCAGATGTTGAGTGGAGTCACTTGCTAAGCATGCATCTCTAAATTGTTGCAGTCTTTCAAAGTGCAGAAGACGACCTGTTTCAATGTCCCTGAGAAAGACTTCCAGCTTGCTTTCAAATGCAAACACTGCTTGTTGAAGGGATGAGATCGTATTTCCAATACCTTGCATTTTCACATTGAGCTGGTTCAGATGGCCAGTTATGTCCACGAGATAGTGAAACTGCAGGAGCCAGTCAGTGTTGTCTAGCTCAGGATGCTTGACGCCTTTCATTTCAAGAAAAGTCCGGATTTCACTCAGGCAAGCTGCAAAACGGCTGAGCACCTTCCCCCTTGACAACCAACGCACGTTGCTGTGTAAAAGCAGACCGGGATAATGATTCCCAACTTCTTCTAACAGAGCTTTAAACTGGCGATCATTTAAAGCTCGGGCAACAATAAAGTTGACCACTCGAATGACCAGCGACATCACCTCGCCAAGCTCCTGGCCACACGTCTGAGCGCAAAGCGCCTCCTGGTGCAGGATGCAATGAAAACTTAGGATGGCTCTTTTTTCATGTTCACGGAGAAGCGCTACAAATCCTTTGTTCTTCCCCAACATACAGGGTGCACCATCAGTACAGACAGAAATAAGTTTATCCATCGGTAGTTTTTTTTCTTTAGCAAACTAAATGAAAGACATGAATAAATCCTCTCCTCTTGTTGTCCCTTTCATTGGCAAAACAGCCAAGCTTTCCTCACGCAGTGTGTCACCTGCAGCATACCTGGCAATGATACTGCACTGAGATAGATGGCTAACGTCTGTTGACTCATCTAACGCGAGAGAAAAGTATGTCCCGGCGTTTATGTCCTTAATTTGTGTTTCCTCGACTTGATTTGCCATCATGATGCTACGATCGTGCACAGTTCTTGCTGACAGGGGCATGTCTTTTATTCGTTTGATTATCTTGTCTTTATTTGGGAAGTCATCAAACAGTTCATTGGCCACATCAAGCATGAATGTTTTGGCATACTCGCCATCTGTGAATGACTTTCCATTCCTTACTATTGCCAAAGCCCCCGCAAAGCTAGCGGAATTCCCGTCACCTTGCTTGGTCCACACACGTAGTTGCTGCTGACTCGTCTGCACTCTCCGCTGTAGCTCCTCGCATGCCCTTTTCCTGCTGTCCCCCGCTGGATATTTCGATGCAAATGAAGCATGGTGCGTATCGAAGTGCCGCTTTATATTTGACCGTTTCATCGATGCAATTTTATCATTGCATATTAGACATACCGCAGATCCTGCTCTCTCCACAAATGCAAATTCCTCTGTGCACGCAGCCTGGAATGCACGGTAATCATCGTCTTTTTTTCTTTTCGCCATCTTTTCCGTTACAAGGGTTGAAGCGGATAAACTAGTTGGCTATCTGATAAAATTGATTTCTTCACCTTTACAATGACCCGGACATGCTCGCGAGCCATTGGTTCCCGACCTGACCCACGGGTGACCCGTGACCCGTGAAATTTATCTTCAAAACTAATTTCTGTTTACTTTAAAATGACACAGTATTATTAAGAAATATCACAAGTATTTTAAAATCAGTTCCAAACTGATTTTTTTGAAAAAAAAATAATTTTCAACTCAAAATTGTCTGGGAGCCATATGCCGTCACCGGAAGAGCCATATATGGCTCGCGAGCCATAGGTTCCCGACCGCTGCCTTAATGGAAGCTCCAAGAGGCAGCCACAGGTAGCTAACGCCACCCTCAATAAACATCTTGCCACTTGTGTTGCCACCCTATTGTCCAAAGGGGAAAAAAAAAAGATGCTGATGTTGTATTAGTAGCCAGGTCCCAAGGCAGCATTTCATAATAACCTTACTGGTTCCTTCTTAAAAAAGATCTTACGGTTTGAAGTCCTGAGCTTGTTTGCAGATATCTGATTACTTCACACTGCAGCACTATCAGTACAAAAACAATTGCACTGTAACGAGGGGGGCTAGAAAGATACCTTGTGCACAATATTTTCAATTCTAAGACCTTGCAATTAAAAAAAAAACATGTATGTTAGGGTTGATACTCCTGTTTGTGCCTCTGACCAAGGCAATAGGAAGAAATGGCTGGAGTTGGTCCCCGGGTGCTGCACGGCGGCTGCCCACTACTCCTAGCTACACGGCAAGAATGGTTTAAATGCAGAGTGAATTTCACTGCATGTACAATTGACAAATAAAGTGTATTCTATTCTTACAAGAGTGTGTCCTCATCCTCTTGACCGCATTACCATATAAGCTGCAATGACAGTTGTAAAGACTCTAATACATATTTCAAGATCAATTTTGAGTGCCATCGTCCCCACATTTCTGGCCCATCCAATCAAAATTCTCTGCAAGCAGCACGGATTTCATTATTTTGGAGCATTAAAAGGGCGTGTGCGTGGGTGTGTGTGTGTGTGTGTGTCAGAAGCCAGTTATCATCATGAAATGAAAACTATGGATCAGACGACAACAGTGAAATGTTTGTTGCTGCAGAAGTCAATACCTTTATAGCTAGCTGCCTTCTCATAAGACACTGATTTGTTCCTTTAATGTTATTTTATTGCGTTTACTCTATGTATTGTCTAGGGTTTATCTTTTACCTATGGTTCTTATCTTTTGTGGCGTCGTTCTTTCTCTTTTTCTTTAACCTTGTCTTTGTTATGGACCCTGAGTCTGCAATAAAGTTTTGAATTGAACTGAATTGAGATGACAATAATAATAATAATCATTCGGTGGTTTCCATGAAGACGGGTAGATGCACCCCCCCCCACACACACACACACAAACACACCCACAGTGATCTTTTAAATCATTTTAACTTGCCAACTGATTTATCTTGCTCACCAGTGCACAGTAAAACACTCTCCAGCCACTGGTGACGCCGTCATTGACAGCAAAGGCTCCTTTTACAACACCCTTTATTTAGATTCATTCCAAGTAAACGGGCCGTTATCAGAGCTGCCTTAAATGTCTTTACACTATGCCATAGTCGGAACATGTCTTTACCTTGTTCAGATACATCTCAGGGTCAAAGTGCGGCCCGTTGATATCGCAGGGATCCAGAGACTCCGGCTGGTCCGCGGCCTTTCCTTCCTCGTTGAGTCCGTAGTAAAGCTTCAGCATGCCGTGCACCCTGCGCTTCCGCGAGGGGCCGGAGTCGGCCGACGCAGGGTCTGCGCTATCGGCTTCCTTGTCCATTCTGGCTGGTGACTAGTTTAGCAAGCGACTAGCTAAAGAGGAAAAACATGAACTATTCGCGATGGAAGACGATGGAGAACGAAATGAACTGACAGCGAATCGATGACACCTTGCTACAGATGGTGCAGGCGGACGGGAGAATCTTCAGCACCGGAGAACCACGGGCGCTACACCGGGCAGCAGCCTACCTGGCCCACTCTCATTTCACTACAGCGGCGTAGGACGGGTGGGCATTTTATCCCCTGACGACCGGTTAAGTGTATCAACCTTACCAAAACGCAGCACCGTCGCTTCCGGGTTTGTATCGAGCCAATAGGGTCCGGCGCTGAACCATAATGGCGTTGCAAGGTGGAGTAAATTGTATTTTATACTGGCCTGTTCATTACGTGCGTTTAACTATGAATGCAAGTTGATGTACTGTAAGTGATTAGTTTTTGTTTTAAGACGTCAACGCTTAATTTAGAAAAACTATTCTCACACAATGCGTTTTTCTTTTAAATTTGTCCGTAATAAGCTTCCATAGCAGGCAAGGCAGTACAGTCGTATACCTGTGCCTAGTGTTGGTAGAGTGACGGAGAGGACCCGAAAATGAATGGGAGGCGTTGTCATGATCACATTATGAAACTCCAAGGTAAATCCTTGCCGATTATCGCGTTCATGTCCCCGTTAATTGGCAATTACTACCAAATACAGCACACTTCATTTCCCACCCTTTTCATTGCGCTCTTTGACGTGAAGTGACAGCCATAGACTGTAGGACAGACACAACAGACCGTTTTGCACCAACGCTAAACTTATTCCATCCGTTATAAATGGATCGTCGGCACAGCAGAATCCATACATGCATACTAATTAAGCTTCTAAATTACCTGATAGCAACATCAGCTGTGTCCTTATAAATGTGATTCAAAACATCTGATTCACCCGTGATCGTCTGTAGAAAAGGAGTCAAGGTGTGAAATATCAGGGTTGCTAATATTAACGTTGGAAATAAAATATTTTCTGACGTTGAATTTTTAGAATTTAGATTTATTTCCCGGTGAAATTTCAGAAGGCAACCTCAAGACCGCGACAAATGAAGAGAACTTTGTTATTAGACCATATGTCTCTGTGCAAAGGGAGGTTAAAGCGCCATTAAACATGTCGGGGCCCTGCTGCTCTCACAGCCCTATAAAACCAAGTGGAGGACATTGCAGCAAATCTAAATGGAGAGTTAATTGACCATTCCCCCAAGTTCTTGCTGACTGCAGCCTTCTTCTTTTTTTTTTTTAAATTTAAATCGAGTTTAAGATAACAGCGGTAAAGCTGAATTAAAACTAGCCACGTTTAGCAATAACTCTAAACTTGCAGAAACACAACTGAAAAACGTTTTGTATTTAATTTTCATCATTCAGACTGGAAAAATTAGTAAAAATCTTTTTTTTTTTTTGGTAGTCACTTTGGTCTGACACAGGTTGAATATTGGTTGGGCAAAAAACAACGAACACCATGTTTACAAACAAACACCACTGTGTTATCATTCCATTGTTATTTGACCCCAATCTGAGACTGATAGAACCTTCACTCCAGAACCAACAGGGGTAATTACTGCTGAGGTCACATAATGCCCTCAGCTGCCTTCCCATCTTGATGGCGATAAGATGCTCTCTGCTCATGTTTATGACACATACAGGGTGTGTTCACAAATAACGACAAAACTGTCCAAGATGACATCATTTCTGCAAATTCTGGTTTGGATTTTGAAATTTCCCAACTTTTAAGGTCAATTATGCTAGCTCGCTTGCCCTGAAGGGCAGTTTTGATTCACAGATTAGTTTACAGAAAATGACAACAGTGAAACACCCCCCCCCAAAAAAAAGAAAAGAAAAAAAACATGATACCAGTAAATGACAATCAAAATAAGAAATAAAGTCATTAGAAATAGGCTTTATCCTCAAAAAGAATTTTTATTTGTACATATAACAAAAATCTGTATAGGCTGCAATAATCTATATATTGCTTTGCGAATACAATCAATGGAATCTAACTTATATTCTGCCTTAGATGTATATTTGAAAATCGGCACCTTGTAGTGAAGCTGAATAAAAACTGCCTCTTGCATGTTTGTTAAAGTCAACATTGCTAGAAATGAGGTTAATAGTACTATATACAAAACGATAATCACAGGAAAGAAATATACATGATGGATGCAATCCCAATCAAAACAATGGTTTCAAATGCATTCTACAACAGTGATGGGCAACAAGGGGCTCACAATTAGGCCAAAACCAATTGATATGGAGACAAAAACTCCCATTTCACAATACACATTATTGAAGTGCTTCCTTTTCTCACTATACGTTTAGTCGTCTCATATAGCCATGATACCTTATGTGGCTCCAAGATAGCCAATAACAATCTGAGTGTGAAAGCAGTCTGAATCCATGTAAACAAATGCTCCTTGCTTTTACTTTTAGGAAAAGATTTCTATTGTCCAGTTTAAACATGTCTACTTGGTCTCAAGAATCTTGTGTGTGCGCATGAAGTATGTGTGACATGGTTGAAAAATAGGATAATACTTTGCACTCTAGTCAAACAGCGTGAGCTGAGTGCATGTAAGATGAGACATAGACAAATACTCGCACACTGACAACAACCAAAAGGCATGTCCACACCGAGGTTTAAGGATGCACAAATATTCTCAAGTATTTCATGGTCTATAGTGCTGCACAAACACAAGTGCCAACCATAAAGGTGTGGGGTGAGAAACGGCATCTTTAAACCTCAGTATGGACATACCTTCTGTTTGTTATCAGTGTGTGAGCAATTCTCTACATCTCATCTAACATGGCTGACAAGCATGTTGTGTAGACCCTTATCAAACAATTACCTCTGTGCTGAGTACTCCTGCCTTGCCAGAATTTGAAAAAGACAATGCTGCTTAAACAAATATTATGCATGTGAATCGACAAGGGATCAGGACATTAATAAACACTTCAGCACCTGGACTATGATCACTCAAACAATTAACTTTAATTAGCCAGCCTACGTAACCACAGACTACCAAAAACTTTGAGTCAATCTTTAGAGTGAATAAGTTACTTTTTAAAAATGTTTAAGGGCAACAGAAAAAATGTTTTCAATAATTAGTTATCCGTGTTTACTTAATTCACATTCATTTTAATTTACTTTATAGTTACATATCACTGGCTGGCAGCACAATGCTACACATTGCCATGTCTGTTTGGTACCCAGGAGTCGAGTGGTGCACATGTCTCTGAGGAGGAAGCATCTCTTTCCAATTAACTACTTGAGCCCTGACAAACACAAAATAAGTTGGCGTCCATAATTAACTTAGGGAATTGCATTGAAGAGGTGAAAAGACTAATTCAGCTTTACATGCTGATCGAAGTTTGTTTTTTTGTAATGAGAAGTCAATGCAACAGACCGTTGCTCCCAGTAGAAGTTGGCTAGCCTCCTTAGGAAAAGCCCTTGGTACCAGTAGAAACACAGCAGCACGACACATTCAACCATTTCTTTAATGTTGGGATTTGAATAAGGGAAATAAATAATTAAAGTTACTATGTATTTCAATTTTATAATGCTTATATTAATGCCAAAATATGTTGCTGAATGGAAGAGAGAGAAAAAAAACGGCCAAGACCCGAACACTCGAGAATACTTTTCAAGTTCTGAGACACAAGAAGGCTTTGCATCTTTCTACCAACCCAACGAACTCACCGACTAACAAGTTGCATCTCAACAAATTCACAGTTTAATGGCCGCTGCATAGATGAGAGCTCGATCACATTGCTCACTAATAACCTAACTGGAGTCGGTGTATGAGAGGAAGACCATGCCAGACCAACGAATCTTCACCAGCTAAGAAAGATCAAATCAAAAGTGCTGGGACAGACCCCAGCACACCTGTGTAATTATTACATCTGCTTGCACCACCAAGTTGCCCATCCCTGGTGTACGAGTTGCAAAACAGCATCACCAAAGCCTACTTAGCTGAAATAAAAAGGCACTTTGTTTCTCTAAAGTGATTGCTCTAGAAAATGATGCTTAAAGTGGCCGATTCCTTCATTTTCATGTAAGAACACTGACGAATATGAAAATGAATGTAAAAAGATTCTCTTTATCAAAGCTGGCAAACAATACAAAGAGTTAGCAGATATACAGGAAATATATACACAGTATATTAGTATTAACAACGCAGTATGATATCACATGACGTGTTGGAATGGCTATTCTACAATGTGACATGCATAGTGTGAACCAGCAACAATAAACCTAGACTGTTGCCTTTGCATCAGTTGGTTATATATATAACCGACATAGGTGAAGGATCAGAAAAGTAAAAAAAAAAGAAGAGAAAAATCCTGCACTTTACACAAATATGGAATTCAGATTAATGCACGTTAACAATTTCTTTTTTGCATTAGCACATCTCAAATAAGCACATGTCATTTTAGCGCAATTAGAAATATGATAAACTCATATTTAATTTTGTGAATATCAGAATTGGTGGGCGCTCCCTTGTAAAATGTACAGAAAAGAGGGGGCACATTGATGGATATCAGACCTAACTCCGCTCTGGTATTGGCACACTTGAGAATTTGCTGATGACCTGTAACTTGAGAGACCCATATACCAAAAAAAAAAAAAAAACAACAAAATCCTCCACACTCTGGTATCTATCGCTTATTTCCTGCTAATTTTTTATGCATGTCTTCATATTTTACACATTTTGGAGAATTACCAAGATTTTAAGGGTTTCCAGTAACACCAACGGGAAAAACATACCAATCTGCCCATCTGTCTCGATATGTACATCTCTATGAGTGGAAAGGCTGTATATTACAGCATGCCATCATGGGCTTGTTTTGGTATACAGACAGTATACAATAACAGGTCCTTTGTTAATTCTTCTGCAACATGCATGTCTGTATCTGGTTAAAGACGGCGCTCCTCCACTTCTATCAATGGGAAACTGGTCTTTAACTTGCAGGACAAATACATTCTCCACTCCACCAAACCACACGTGAGGATAAAGGCTGCAGCATAAACAAGTCAGTAGTTTGGCTCTCCGCAGTAGGCTGAAGTAGTGTCATATAAAGGAAAGGTTGGTCAAAAGGGCTACTTGAATAAACTATATCGTCATTTCAGCCTCAGTTGGGTCACAACTGTGTCATTTTTAGGTATGAACCTCCCGCCGGAGCTAAGCAAGCAAACATTAAAGATGCTGCCTGACATAAAGACGTCTCAGTTAAAAGTGAAACTCTGTCCACGGATGTTGGCACAAGTAGTTAAAAGCTGAACTAAGAGCTGCTAATATAAATATCATTGTCTTTTGGGAAAAGGAGAAAGTGACGTTTGAACAGATATTTTGAAAGTGACGATTCAAAGGCCAAAGAAGTGTTACGAAATAGTGTTGAATAAGTTATGTAGGTGCAATTCCCAATTTATTCTCATTAATTTTCGGCCCTTCAATAAAGATGGACAACACATTGAGTTTTCCACAATTATCACCGTGTGCGTCTTAAGTTTTTTTTTAAGTTCTTTATGTTACATGGGTGACTCGTAAGACATCTGGTTTGCCAAGATTTTAATTTTCCATGACTAGAAATGTGTAATTGAAAAACAAAGTATCTTCGCTCTATTACCGAGTCTGCTCCTTAATGTGGGTCTACCACAGTACCACCCGGTCTGATAACTTAAAAATGGCTTTAAGTGTGATATAAAGTTTTGCTTTCTGCCTAGTCAGAATATTCATCATGCAGTTAACTGTGGTTTTAGTAATAAAACATCTTACAGTTTTTGATAATGGCTGTTTTTTTAATTAAGTTACTTAATGTTCAACTAGTAGAAGTTTATCTGATGTTCATTAAAAAGAGCTGACGTAGTTGATGACCTTTCATAAACAGCGCTCGACATCGCTCCGTGGGACTGATGAAGTGTACACATCATTACATTATATGCAGCGGGCGCTGAGATCCAAGGATTTCCCCAAGTCTCAAGGCTTGTCCCATATTTTTCCAATATTTCAGAGTAAACCTGACTGGAAAAGAACATTTATAAAGGCCTTTTTTTTAATTTTTTTTATGTAATGGCCAAAACAACAGTTTTGACAAATACTGACTTTCCCTCATGTTTGTCTGCTTCATCTGGGACCAGTGAGTAGTCACGTCACCTCGATTTCCACGCATTATCGCTCCATAGATCATTTGTTTTTCACATTACTGTTTTAATATAATCAACTTCAACGGATGAATATTTTCCATTCAGACTCAGATTCCTCTCTTGGTCCATTGCATTTTCATATTTTATGAGTTAAAATCTCCGCTTTAGAATAAAGCATTTTCTTTACTTCTCGATATAAATATTCAGTTTTGGTCTTAGAGAGGCGCGGAGCAGGACTGATCCACGACGTTAGCCCTGCTCCAGACTTTCCCCCACCTGCACAGCAGAGTACGTGGCTGCAGGTGACTGCCGGGTAAAGAAGGATGCGGCCCTTTTTGGTTTCAAGCGTTTGATTTCTTTGCCTGAAAGACAAGAACAAACAAAATTGCTAACAATGAAGCAAACAATCTCTCAAAATATAATAAGTAATCTAGCAGTGTCACCCGTTTGTATTTGAAATGACTGCATGCACACAGAAACTGTGTTTGGATTCATTACAATAATTTGTTGCATTGATAGATTTCAGTAGGACAGAATATCAAATTAAAAAAAGGGTTTTTTTTGGTCCTTTTCCTCAGATGAACAGCAGCTAACTTTCCTTATATTGAAAGAATGACAAGTGGTACAACTTATTTACTAGAAATGTATGATCACAACCTTTCGTCAAACCTGTCCACTCTACCAGACTCACCGTTGTCTACGTAGCTAATGGTGTTTAGGGAATGGACCCGACTGCACACAACACTGCTTTGCCGGCGCAGTTTGCCACGCTGTCCCCCCTGTCTTTTCTCAGTGCTGGCATCCTGTCCAGCAGGCTGCTGAGACGGACTGGCATCTCCATCAGTGTCGGCTGCTGCTCCCCCTTCAGAGGCAGACCTCAGCTCCACACAAAACTCAATGAAGCCACTCATAAGCTCCGCCTAGTGGACATCAGACATGCAGAGGTTACCCCTATTGGATTCTTGCAGCGTTTAATGCATTGGCTGATGAACTAGTCTCTTGAGCATAATTCAACTATTTCATTTTTCCAGTGGTTGTTCTTTGGGCTGCATCTATCTACCTAATCTAATCTATAAACTTTACCATCTAATATTCAAATGATCAATAATCATCACATGATTTAACAGCTCGATTCAAAATACTTCAAATATTGTTTGACAAATATCACAAAACAGCTAAAATGTCATCAATGTTTTCAGATTAAGTCTTTAGCTTATATAGTAGGCATACTTAATTTTATTCTACACGAGTTTTACCTGCTTAAAACTGTTGCACTTGTGAACTAATTTTTTAATTGGGATGTTCTACATCCATCCAATTAATCTCTTATGTTATTACTACTTTAACAACCATTTACTATTTTACTATCGTTAAGCTATTTTATTACTCTATGCTTTTAAATTTTACTTATCTTAATCTTGATTTAATATTTCATTTATATCATCTTACGTTCTTAAACTGCTTTTAATTTTCATTTACCCTCTGATTGTAAAGCACTTTTAAACAGACTTTTTATTTTATTTTTTCTGCTTGTGATTGCTTTAATTTACCTACTGTAAAACACTATGCTGCATTTCATGTACAACAGGTGCAATATAAACAGTTTATCATTATTATTATTACTACTATTATTACAGTAATTAAATGCAGAACAGATGTGACATACTTAAAACTAACCTCAAAAATCATTTAAATCTGTAAATGAAATCTGTGCTTGTTTCTTGGTCACAGATTAGAGATGATGATGTGAAAAGACGAAGCAAATGTGCATATTTCTGATGTCACATTTCCCTTTCGTCCAAGTGAGCTTGCCAATGTCTCATTCCCCATTCAGCAAAATTCTATGCAAGTATGTGAAATTAAATAAAATGACAAATAAAGTGTTCCTGATTCTTTAATTAGGAAGGCAACCAGTTTTCCCTTTGCTACACCTTTGCTGTTGGAAGCACTGTTGGAGCTTTAAACACGCCTTCATGGACGTGGATGAGTTGTGAAAGGACAAGTTGCTTTTGTGAAATGTGTGAACACTTTCAAACTGAAATGCCGTCACTTAAAGCAACAACAGGTTGGAGCTCTGCAGAATGCATAATGTTGGATGCAGTGTTTACTCTGTGGCTTCACTGACCATGTCCCTGTTGAAAGCAATCGTTACTGACATACAGAAAAAGAAGCCTGATGAACAATAACCCGAGCCTATTTTCCCTGGACATTATCTTTGAGGCCGAATGGCTTGTTGTTGAAATTTTTTTAAAAGCCCTCCTTTTTAGCGATTCTCATTGCAAGCTTTATTACTTGTTTTGAGTAGATCTTCAGTAACTTGTTGACTGGAGTTCCATCTTCCTCGCCATCAAATTCCAGCCAAAGGATATGCGAGTCCCCCTCCTCTTCGGGGTAGCTGTGGTCCCATGAGAGCTCACTGAAACGCAGTCCAAGGAGCACATGCTGCAAGAAGATGAATTCAGGAAAGGGATTCAGGGAAGCTTTTATGGAAATATGTCACTTCTCTCCAAGTCTTATCTTTGTGCACTGTGCTCTAAGCCAGCATACAAGGCCAAAACGCAATAAGAGTATGAGTGGTGAAACTGATAAAATTAAGGACTGTGTGAAAAGTTTATCTCCTGCCTTATTGTTGCAGAACGCATGCACGCACGCACGCACACACACGCACACACACACACACAGTAGCTACTGCAGTTTGCCACTGTATGAGAGTATGAAAAACACAAGACCCCAGTGATTAGTAAGTAAAATTGAAAAACACAATATTGCATGCTCTATACAGTTGTCAAACCTGCATAAAACATTACCTTCTCTTTGATATCCATCACATAAACCCCTTCCAGGCTGATCCCCACATTGACAGCCTTGCGTCCTCCCCTTTGGAGGATTCCTTGTACTGGCTTGTCAATCTCTCCAAGGAAGAAAGCGCATCTGTTAAAGCAGTTCGGTTCATTAAAATACCAAAAATAATGCACAAGTTGAAATAGGCAAATAAGCAGTTGGGCATTTATCTGGCACTACTCTTAGGCAAGGCAAGGAGAATTTATATAGCACATTTCATACCCAAAGGCAACCCAAAGTGCTTTATGGAGTACACAGGCAAAAGCACAAGAAATGCATGATAAAAACAATAAAACCAAGCAAGCAAAAGCACACAGAGTAAAAACAATAAAACAAACAGGCAAATAAATCTGATTTTAAAGAAAATCAATTAAAAGCAATGGTAAACAGGTAGCTCTTAAGCTCAGATTTGAAAGTAGTCAGCATTGTCTCAAGTCTTAGCTCTTCTGGCAGTTCGTTCCACATTTGAACAGTATAGAAACTAAAGGCTGTTTCATCATGTTTAGTTTTGACTCTGGGAACAGCCAGTAATCCAGAACCAGCTGACCTAAGAGGTCTGCAAGGTTCATACTGGGTCAGGAGATCTGATGAGTATCTTGGACCTAAGCCGTTCAGTGATTTACAGACAAGCAATAGAATATTGAAGTTGATTCTGTGAGAAACTGGTAGCCGATGTAGTGATCTGAGAACTGGAGTTGTATGCTGAGCTTTTTTGGTCCTTGTTACAGCCCTGGCAGCAGCATTCCGGACCAGCTAAAGCTGTCTGACTGCTGTCTTAGACAGACCTGTGAACAGTCTATTGCAGTAGTCCAGCCTGCTAGAGATGTACAAGCTTCTCTAGACCAGGTTCTGACATCAGGCCTCTGATCCTTGTGATATTTTTAAGGTGGTTGAAGGCTGATTTTGTTATTGATTTAATGTGACTACTGAAATTTAGCTTAGCTTCCAAAGACACAGCTAGAAATATGAATAAATGCCTACCCGTAGTAAGGCAGACTGTGGCATGTGTTGAGGTACTGATGTATGAGTTGTGAGGGTTCAGGTGGGCTGCCAGAGGCTGTGTTGATCTTTCTGTACTCATCCAACAGGTTCTGTTCCAATCCTGCCTGACGGCTTCCTTTGCCTCTCAGTGTAGAGAGCAGCCCACCACTCCCCGCTGCAACATGTGCAGGCAGAAACGATGACAGCTTTTTCTCTCTGTCAGTGAGTGCAAAAAGGAAAAAGGGTACAAAAACGGTCAATCAGGTAAAACAAATCAAAACCAGCGGAGACAGGGCAGAGCTGTGGAGTTTTTTCAGGTCACAAAACTGATCTTTGAAAACAGAAAAAAACTTCCCTTTTTTCTTTTTTCTGTTCCCCTATGACAAAAAGCCGCGTCAACAATGCTACAGGCTGATGGGTGCAGTGTTCTGCATGTCATAAACAATGCCTTGAAGATTTTAGTCCTCTACAACACTGCAGTTAGCCTATTTCCATTTTGCGTTGGTCTCTTAACCACTTATAACAGCAATGTAAACTATTGTGACAGAGACAAATTTAGAGACATACCAATTTTTTATGATTGAAAAACAGTTTTTAAAGAATATAAGTAGATTTGTGATATTAACCATATTTGGAAGGCAAAGAAAAAAAAATAGTCTGTCCATTTGCTAACACTTTGTTTGTACAGCCATACGTTCTGCAAAGACAATTATTGGCCACATTTACACAGTCTGCTGAGATTCCACTTCTCCATCCTCCAAAATTTCCATAATCTCCTCTTACTCTCACACGCACACACTTGGGGACTCCAAAATCTTATTGCTATAGGTAATTTCTCCTCCTGAATCACAACCACTCATATCCTGTGGGAAGAAAATAATGAACGACATGAGGAAAGGAAGGTATCAGGGATAAAGAAAGCAAAAGAAAGACTTCCCATGCTGACACATCTCTGCTTTAACATGCTAAGTTTTTTTATAGGTAACCTCATCTTATTTAATGTCTACTACAAAGATAAGTTGGTTTTTTTTTTTCATCGAAGAGACTGTCATCAAATTTAAAGTAATTACTGGATGAAGATCCCCAAGATATTGGGGATTTATATTTTTCATCCATAGATACGGATCTAGTCATGTTTTCCTCCTCATTATTGTTCCAAACATTTTCTTTTATATGAGAAGCAGAAAACTGATTGGGCAATGCTGTGGTAATATCAAGTATCATGTAATCCTGGTGATTCACTGGAGAGGATATACTCGAGTACCTTCTCTTATTTTCTCTGACATTCTGACAGTGGGCAAAGTGACATCTTGACATTGATTTCTGGGTTATCTACATCTGAAACACCCGTTCATACAGTGCATCCGGAAAGTATTCACACCCCTTCACTTTCCCCACATTTTGTTATGTTACAGCCTTATTCCAAAATGGATTAAATTCCTTTTTTTCCTCATCAATCTACACACAATACCCCATAATGACAAAGCGAAAAAGGTTTTGTAGAAATTTTTGCAAATTTATTAAAAATAAAAAACTGAAATATTGCATGTACATAAGTATTCACACCCTTTGCTATGACACTCAAAATTGAGCTCAGGTTCATCCTGTTTCCACTGATCATCCTTGAGATGTTTCTACATCTTGACTGGAGTCCACCTGTACTAAATTCAATTGATTGGACATGATTTGGAAAGGCACACACCTGTCTATATAAGGTCCAACTTTTGACAGTGCATGTCAGAGCAGAAACCAAGCCATGAAGTCAAAGGAATTGTCTGTGGACCTCCGAGACAGGATTGTATCGACCGACAGATACGGGGAAGGGTAAAAAATATTTCTACAGCTTTGAAGGTCCCAAAGAGCACAGTGGTCTCGATCATTCATAAATGGAAGAAGTTTAGATCCACCAGGACTCTCCCTAGAGCTGGCTGCCCAGCCAAACTGAGCAATCGGGGGAGAAGGGCCTTTGTCAGGGAGGTGACCAAGAACCCAATGGTCACTCTGACAGAGCTCCAGTGTTCCTCTGTGGAGATGGGAGAACCTTCCAGAAGGACAATCATCTCTGCAGCACTCCACCAATCAGGCCTTTATGGTAGAGTGGCCAGACAGAAGCCTCTGCTCAGTAAAAGGCACATGACAGCCCGCTTGGAGTTTGCCAGAAAAACACCTAAAGGACTCTCAGACCATGAGAAACAAGATTCTCTGGTCTGATGAAACCAAGATTGAACTCTTTGGCCTGAATGCCAAACGTCACGTCTGGAGGAAACCAGGCACCTCTCATCACCTTGCTAATACCATCCCTACAGTGAAGCATGGTGGTGGCAGCATCATGCTGTGGGGATGTTCTTCAGCGGCAGGAACTGGGAGACTAGTCAGGATCGAGGGAAAGATGAATGGAGCAAAGTACAGAGAGATCCTTGATGAAAACCTGCTCAGGACCTCAGACTGGGGCGAAGGTTTACCTTTCAACACGACAACGACCCTAAGCACACAGCCAAGACAACGAAGGAGTGGCTTCGGGACAAGTCTGTGAATGTCCTTGAGTGGCCCAGCCAGAGCCCAGACTTCAACCTCATTGAACATCTCCGGAAAGACCTGAAAATAGCTGTGCAGCGACGCTCCCCATTTAACCTTACAGAGCTCGAGAGGATCTGCAGAGAAGAATGGGAGAAATACCCCAAATATAGGTGTGCCAAGCTTGTAGCTTCATACCCAAGTCTTCTTGGGTATGAATCTGCGTAAAGGGTATGAATACTTATGTACATGCAATATTTCCGTTTTTTATTTTCAATAAATTTGTAAAAATTTCTACAAAACCTTTTTCACTTTGTCATTATGGAGTATTGTATGTAGATTGATGAGAAAAAAAAGAAATTTAATCCATTTTGGAATAAGGCTGTAACATAACAAAATGTGGGGAAAGTGAAGGGGTGTGAATACTTTCCAGATGCACTGTATGTCTAGAGACAGTGGCTAGGGGCCACCTGTGTATTTTGTTGCTTGGTTTATAAATGAGACAAAACTGGGCTCCTACATCTCAGACTTTTAGCTTTGTTCAATTCCTTTTTTTAATTCAACCCCATTATCCCCCAGTCATTTTGGGGCTAATATGACAAATGAAAATATCCGTGTTGTAAGTATGTTTACCGCATGCTTGGGTTTTGTAAAAGCCATTCTTACTTACAAGGCAGGTGATGGTTGTAATAAGCCGACATGCTACACGCAAAAGCAACATTTCTATCCATTGAAGTGATAAGTTGGAAAAAGTGAAAATGTTTTATCTTGATCACTGATGTGTGAACTGTTCATTGTGATGTGACAATTTAACTGACAGGGAACAATAGTAGAGGCAACTGCAGTACAGATGCACACCATAAGCACGGGGGTGATGTAGTACCACATTTCTGCAGACATGAAACAAAGAAGAAAACAAACAAGAGGACTATAACATGTCAACAGGAGGATGTTTTGTTTGGAGTAATCCATCCATCAAGACAGGATATAAAACTCAGTTTTCTCTCATCAATTTAACTGTAGTAGAAATTGCTCAGAGATCACACCTGTTGGATTTGACGGCACCTGTAACTGTACGGTGAACCTTACAATCGTGCAGGGACATTACTGTTTCCGGGTCCAGTGGGAAGGAGCTCCCTACTGGACAACAACACTACTTTTCAACAGTGCTCTATGGCAGGGGAGGGGGGCAAACTACTAACCCTCTGACCACAAGTTTGGAGCTAACCCTATGTAACTACACTCCAAAAATGGAAAAGCAAAAGAAAGCAGAAATCAGTGTGATCCACCAATTACTGACAAACCTAGGCTGTACTTCTTACTTTATAGTGGCAGTCAGTTTTTGGTTGTCTAGACCGATGCCCTCATCAAGGGTCAGAGCCAGTGCTCCAAGAGCTGTCCAGTGCTCCGGGTCAGTGGGGTAGCGACCAGTAAGAATGTTGCTCTTGGCCTCCTCATACAGGAGTCTCAACACTCCTTCATCTTCTATCTGCTCAAAGATTGCAAAATAACAGATTATACACATTAAAATGAACATATCAATCCCTTTATTAAGTATGATAGCAGTAGAAAAGTATGGTAAGAAAAGTAGAATGCGGCATGTAAAGAATGTAAAACAATTTAGTGACAAAAAAATGAAACAGCTGTAGCAAAGCCAATAGCATTTTTCATTGTAACCTACAACAATGAACAATTATTAATGCATTATTTGGTGCAGTTTGTACTTCCACAAGAATTTGCAATCTACAGTGCCTTCAGATAGTATCCAACCCCTCTGAACTTATCCACTTTTTGTTCCTGTTATGCTTTAAACTTTTAATGCATTGAATGAATACCTGTAGCTCTTTAGACTTGGGATAAAACACATTCCGTCTGTACTGGAGACAAGGTTCATCTTGGGGAAAGAAAAGAGAGACAATTGAGTGCATAAAAGCAGTAAAATGTAAATACATTATGGCGTCTGATGAATGTGTGGTTTGGAACCCGTTAGGGGTTATGACTCCATTGCTGATGGAAAATTTGTGCTGCAGAAAATTAGCTTCATTTCAAACTGGGCTGGTAGGGGTAAGGTGTCCCACTCCTTCTCCATATTCACTCTCACCTTGTGATATGTCGTCCTCTGAGGCCTCAGTGAAGCGATACAGCAGGTCTTGCCACTGCCGACACAGTTTGTATGGCTGGTGCCTTGGCTTTAACTGCAATTCTGAGAAATCGGGGGACAATAAAGATGTGATAATAAGATGACTGTGCTTCTTGAGCTTCTCTGCCCTGCCTTATGCTCCCTTTGGAAGTGTGGTGGTAATCAAGAGGGATACCATTCAACTCTAAAGCGCATAATGGCTGTGTCACAGACATTTCACCAGATTCTCTGGAGCAAGTTCCACATGAATCCCTACATTCCATGAAGGATCTGACAGCCATATCTGATACAGGATGCACAAAAAAAAAAATTGTTAAGATTTCAAACTCTGGGCATGTGCAGTAAATGTACTTGCCTGCAATGTAAACAGTTCATTTAAAATACAGATTAGGAAAAAAAATCATTCACAATCTGTGTAACAACAGCCTGTAATTGGCTGGACTGGAGTCTAATAAGATTATAATTTTGCTTAAACGGTTGGTTAGACAAAATATAATCAAACATATTCAAACAAACAATTGACTAGTTTGAGTCATTTTTAGATGACTGCAGGCTCAGTCAGCCTGACTTATTTGCATCTTGTGAATCAATAACAAATGCAGAATCGTCTGGTTTTGGTCATCTCAAACATGCACACTTCATTCATATTGCGATCTTTTTAAATTACATATAGCACCGATTACAGAAGTTCCACACAACAAGCATGTTACAGGTCATAAAAAACAAGGAATGTGGTAAATTAAAGATGTCGATAGCACACCTTATAATTGTATGGGGATGTGGCAGACAGCAATTCATCTAAATCTAATTTGGAGGAGTGATTGAAACGGGTAGTAGCACTATTGGAAAGTATATAAAATATGAGTATACAATATAAGGGTGTGTAGAAATGATGAAGAAATTCTGAGTCCTGCACTGTGCAAAGTGGCTCCTAATGTATGCTGTCACATAATCTGAGAATTGCTGTACTATGGCAACCCTAACAAAAGAAATGTGTCACAATACTGAGCAGTCTGAAAAATATTCCAAATAAGGTTACCAAGCAGAGGGGAGCAGAGCCAGAGAGCAAAAGCATCCTGTGCAGCGTCGGGAATATGTAGAGCTTCTCGGACACTACGGCCCAACTCTTGCACACTGACGCCACCAACCCCTTCAACAAATAGGTGTACTGCACTGTCACCCACCAAGTAGATAAGCACATCTTGAGCTGTGTAAACAAACACACACACACACACACACACACACACACACACACACACACACACACAAACTTTGAATAACAAAATTGATGCTATATTGACTAATATGCAAAACATACTAAAGTGAAAAAAATCACACTTAAATGTATGTAGTCTTAATGGTGGTTACAGATGAAAACTTCACATTTTAGCATCGATTGAAGAGTTGTGTTTTCCTCTTAATGTTAGTATTTTCACATCATACCACGGGTAAGAGTTGCAGATGAAGCTACACTTCCTCTCTGTGAGTGATTATCCGAAGATTCTGGAGGAAAACCGCACTCATCCCCCTCCATCCCTAGCCTGAAATGCACAATTGAAAAAAATGACACAATAACATCTGCGCTATTTCAGAACCTATCATACCCACACAGGATTCTCACAGTTCTGCCACTTAATTTTAAAACAAAAACCAGTTTATCTTGTACTTCTCAAGCTCCAGTTAACAAAATCAGATAATAAAATAAAATTTGTGAATTGCTCCCCTGCAACACAACAGAATTTTGTCTAGATTACATTTCAAAGATGGGGGTTCAAATGGCATTTCACACCCGTCTCTATTGAAGCAGAGAGCAAGGCAGAGATGTACAGCTTTCTGACAAGGACCACTGTTAGAATTACAAGCTTGCTGTTTAAGGTTTTTACTTTTAAACTGCTTGAATGCTGTGACATAATCACATGACCATAGTTTTGTAAATCTATGTTTTCAACATAAGTATTAGAGCATTTTGTTAACCCTGAGCCAATTGAGAAGTTTTGCAGCAGTTTGATGAATCTCACATCCAAATCACAGCTGGTAGAATTTCACAAAAGCTCTAAAAATATTTTGATTTTCTTGACAAAACTCTTTTAAGCCTCAACAGTCTTACAAATTGCCATTGTTTGATTAGAAAAAGGGCAAGTCCAAAAGTAGACAAGAATCTATGTTTATATGATGTACTTCAACCCAGAAGTTGCAGCAAAACACAACAGTGCAGCAAAAGAAACCATCTTGTGTGAGAAGGTACAATTTCTATTCAATCACTAGAGCAATGATATGACTAAATGAACAATGATATGACTATATGAACAATGATATGACTATATGAACTATGATATGACTATATGAACAATGATATGACTATATGAACAACGATAAGACAAAAAAATGACATGACAATGAATGATATGACAAAACATGTACAAAAAAACAGAAGGCCATATGAATCTAAAGGCCCCTCTACTATAAGGTGAAAATGATAGTTAATAATGAGTAACTTATAGGACAAATGGCTAAATGTGTATAACCCTTTTTAACACTAGTGCTACACTGGTTATGTTTCCAACCTAATGCTGTACAAATGTTAAGCGAATTTCCAAAAAGTCGTCAAAAGTGCATATCAGTGTGTTTCCATTAACTCCTGCTGTGTGAATACTCTGAAGGCGGTGCGATGAGATTACAAAATCAAAAGAACGCCAACCACACAAAATGAAGAGATGGCAAGCAGATTTATTTGCCGTTGTAAGAGTGGCGATAACTCTATCAGTTGTGGTACATCACGCTGTTACAAGCAGCCCAGAGAACGAAGAGGGAACGCAACAGCTTATTTAATAAGGGCTAAAATGACTACTGCACCACAACGAAGTCCCCCATATGTCTGGGAATGCTGACACACCAAGCAGCTCTAGGAGATAATTTTGCAGAGGCATTTCACTAACCAGCTTTGAGAAGCATGTGACACATTACATCATCATTTATTAAAAAAAAATCTATTTCCATCACCCTTTACTGCTTTTTCTCTGCATCGACACACCAACTTTTCTACCTCAGCTGAGCTTAATGTTTTTTTTGTTGTGATAATTAAGCTTCTTTTTTTTTTAGTTTCTGCCATTTCCACTCATGTTTTCTTGTGTACAGATTCGAAGTGCACATAAAAACAGGTGGATGGAAAGTTTCCATCCACCTGTTTTTTGGAAACCCACTTTTTGACATGTTCTTTTCCCACTCAAAGTTACTCTCTTTGCTTCAAGTACTCATTACTCTGTTTCCATCCGTTTCGTGATTCAAGGAAAATTTGGAAATGTCACAAAAGACAAAGTAAATAAGGTGGGTTTCTATCATTACATTAAGAAATAAGATAGTGTTCAACTTAGAACGCAACAAAATGCATCCTTGAGCACAACAGAAATAATCCTCGAAAAACTGATTAGCATTGGGGAAGTTACCCTTGTCCTTTTGTTTGCTAATGTTACCAATATTTCATCCATCCATCCATTATCTTAACCGCTTATCCTGCTCTCAGGGTCGCCAGGATGCTGGAGTCTATCCCAGCAGTCACTGGGCGGCAGGCAGGGAGACACCCTGGACAGGCCGCCAGGCCATCACAGGGCCGACACATACACACCCAGGGGCAATTTAGTACAGCTGATTCAACTGACCTACATGTCTTTGGACTGTGGGAGGAAACTGCAGGAAACCCACGCAGACACAGGGAGAACATGCAAACTCCACACAGAGGACGACCTGGGATGACCCCCAAGGTCCTAACAATATTTCATCTAAGCACAAAATACAAAGGAATACATGAGTCAAAGGTACATCCTAGGATGCAATGGGACACATCAGTTATGTTTCCTGAGGTCCTTGGCCGTTAATTAATTAATTAAGTTTCCTTTATTAATGCTTTAGGGAAATTCATTTTATTGTAAAGTAACCCATCCTAGCTGTGATCTGTGTAGCTAGGAGCAGTGGGCTGCCGCCTTCATGCTGCGCCCAGGGACCAACTCCAGTTCTTTTCCCATTGCCTTGGTCGGGGACATAGACAGAGCATAAACCTTAACATGGAAGTTTATTTTTGATGGTGGGGGAAACTGGAGCACCCGCAGAAAACTCACCACAGTTACGGGGAGAACATGCAAACTCCACACAGAGGGACCCCCCCCCCCCAAGGTTGGACAACCCTGGAGTTCGAGCCCAGGACCTTCTTGCTGTGAGGCGACAGTGCTAACCACTGGGTCTTTCAATATCATACACCCTTGCTCAGGCGACCCAGCCAGGGTTGATCAGGTCCTGGCTCGTGTCTCAGCAGCATTGGCCCACAGATCACTCCTTCTGATCCAAAGCCATCTGGAGGCCCTCTCTGCAGACTTGATGGCTTTCCTTTTTTCAGCCCCAGTGATGCCAAGTAGAGTGTAGACATGAGGTATATTCTAATGCACCAACTAATGGCCATACAAACCAGACAGATTACTGACAGACTACTAGTCTGTCTACTTGTCACAGAGGTGTCATTTTAACACTTGTGCTGCTGCTCTTTTATATCTTTGATTAACAGTGCTCATGTATTTTGCCACTACAAACTGTTAGCCTTTCTTATTGTGCATTGAAAATCTGCTATCAGCTATCATGGTGTATAATACTCTCTTAGTTTAGAAAGGCCTCTGCTTGAGTGACTCCAATTGTCATATTACCTTGTAATTGGAAACCATTAAGAAACATCACGTGATAAACTCTCTAATGCTGTTGCTGATGAGCAAGTTAGGTGCTGGCTATCTTATGGGGGTTTTCTCATTTACCCTAATCTCATGTAGCCAGACCTCCATCTTGTCGAGCTGACAGATGGTCCAGAGACAATCTTGCCAAAATAACTAGGATAATGAGTCCTCTTGCAAGTTTGAAAATGCCTGCTTTAGGAAATGGCACCTTTGGTTAGAAGTTTCCTTTTTTGTCTACATGAGATTATCATGTATGAGCCAAAGTTTCACTAGCATGGAACAAATGAGTTGTTGTTCAGCCTCCCTGAATATCTTTTGGAACCTTTCATAATGGCTAAAAAAAGATTACATTTGACCACGTTGTGAAACACTGGCCCTAGAGCAGTCTCACAAGGCCAGATGTCACGTGACTATGCTACTTCAAGATGAGAGGACACTATGTACAGTACTTGTATTAACAGTGTTAATACCTGTGCTGCTCTAACATCGTAAGTCACGAGGAAAACTAGCCATTGCAACAAGCCTAGCAAGGGTGCAACAGTCCAGGATGTCCAAAGCCATAACTGAACATCACTAGATCATTTTTTTTATTTGGCAAATGCCTTCCATTGATTTGTGTTGCAAATTTATCAACAAAACCCCTCATTCATCTTAGCTGAGCATACATCTACTACTACTTCTGGCTGCTCCCGTTAGGGGTTGCCACAGCGGATTATTCATTTCCATCTCTTCCTGTCCTCTGCATCTTCCTGTCACGCCAGCCACCTGCATGTCCTCCCTCACCACATCCATAAACCTCCTCTTTGGCCTTACTCTTTTCCTCTTGCTTGGCAGCTCCATCTTCAGCATCCTTCTCCCAATATACCCATCATCTCTCCTCCGTACATGTCCAAACCATGCCAATCTTGCCTCTCTAGCTCTGTCTCCAAACCATCCAAACTGAGCTGTCCCTCTAATATACTCATTCCTAATCCTGTCCTTCTTCATCACACCCAACGAAAATCTTAGCATCATCAACTCTGCCACCTCCAGCTCTGCCTCCCGTCTTTTCATCGTGCTACCGTCTCCAAACCATATAACATAGCTGGTCTCACTACCATCTTGTAAACCGACCCTTTAACTCTTGCTGGCACCCTTCTGTCGCAATCTTTCTCACACCCACAGACAATGTTGCATAAGTCAAACCAAGGCGTTTCTAAAGAAAAGCAAGGTAACTCATTCAGCCACTATTGGCGCCGTTAAGCACAGAGAGTGCAGAATGACTTGGACTCTATACAGATTAATCCCAAAAACAGCCAGTTTACACCACTTATTATCCTCTATATCATTGCATAGTGATATTACAAATCCTTGCAAATTGATGCACTATTCAGAGGAAGCCATCCCTCTTAATGTAAAAAAAATGAAAACACCATTTCAGTGTTTTCGCTGATTATGATTCATACCTTTGAGGTTGTCACAGTCATATCACGTATCGGCAATACATTTTGATAGTCCTGTATGTCGCAACTAATCAGCATCAGGTAGCTGCAACGCTAGCACTGCCACGCTTGAAATCATATTCACATGAGGCAGTTGTAGGTCAGGCTAACCAAAAAACAAAACAAAAAAAACAACCTAGTACTCGATACCAAATAACATTGGTCATAATGGTTGATAAACTGAAATGTATGTGGGAATATTCTAGTTCTTTGCAATAAACAAGTCAATAATTTTAGCCCAATAGACTCCCAGTCGGCGAATCTGAGCGATTCTTCGCGCTCCGTCTCTCTGACGCCTAGCGGCAAAGTCTATATTGCAGGTCCAATGCAAACCAATGGGAGACAACTGGATATCTCCCAGAGAGCGACATCGTGAGGCGGTGTACAAGCGGTTGTCTCAAGCAAATACCCGAAGACTGGGGTGCCTTGATCTCTCCGAATAAAACTGAAATTAAGGTACCTCACAATGTTACAGGGTCCAGCCAAGCCAAAACAATACAATACCAAACCAACCAGGTGTGGAAGTTCTTTAGAAACAAAGTGTACTAATTAATGACACGTTCGTCTTGACAAGGTATTTGATCAATTTGTATTTTGCACGTTTCGATCATCACTTAGCGGAAAAAGGGGCAAGCGCATCTAAAATCACCCACCGTTACATGGCCACAAAACTCACATAGCATTCCTACTTTTAGCGTCATGACCACTCAAGATGTATTGTTGACTCAAGCTAGTACTGTGTGGATTGTCAAAACTGTTTGCAAGCAAAGAAACAAATCGATATTTCGTTTACCTACCCTTCAACTGTGATGATCTTCGCTCCGCTCCCGGTGTCTTGTCTAAATAGGAAGTAGACAAGTGTTTATAAATACGTAAAATTACGTGTCGCTTTTAGCGACCGAGCTAACCTCGGCAGTTTAGTACGGCTGACTAGCTTTCCGGGAGCAGCTAGCGTCACAGTGATGGGTGACTCGTGAACGATCGTTTCAATTTGAACCACAGGTTAATGGGCGCGACAACTACTACGGTGACTTGATCAATTATACTGAACACGATATAAACGATCCTAATATTGGATAAATGTGTTAAAAGGCACTACGAGGACAGCAATGGACATATTTCTTTTGTTTAGTGACACAGTAGCCGAAGAAGTGTTACCATAGCACATTCGAGTGTCCACAGCTTTTTCTCATCGTCATGTAGAGCCACCGAGATAATACCTGCACCGTATTTTTATTCCTAGTCAATCCGTTCGGACGATAAAAATGGGATGAAATGGAGATTAATCACGTCTTCGCGTTCCGCGGATCACGTTCAAAAGAATGTATTCATCCAAAAGAATCTATAAGCGCAGCGTCGTCACGTGATAAAACGCCACCGCGGTAAGGGAAAAAAGGCGCATGTCCTCAAACACGCTCGTTCCCAGTCTGGGTCTGTCTGAGTGCCAGATTACGTTCACTGAGGTTTAGGGAGGTTTTCCTAAATACTTTGTGTAACGGTTCAACGTCACATCTATCGTGTGTCACGCCACGTAACAGAACAGTCTGCTAAAAGTGTTTGCTTATGTAGCACTTTTTCATTTGATACATTCCAGCTACACGCTAGAGACGGTATGTGGTTTTCAGGTAGGAATTTCCTGTTGTTTTTCCTCCTCGTCGCATAAATTCAGCGATGTTGTCAAGATAGCCAAGACGACCTAGACACAAATGTATGTGATCTGTCGTTTTATTTAAAAATTGCCCCCCTGTCCTTGGGGTGTATAAAATAGTGCATTTTTAAATATATCCTGTATGTTTTACCCACTTCAAGCAATTACAAGAACTCTTAACCTGTGTTCGAATAGTTGTTCAGTCCCGTCCCATATCCCAGTGGCCCATATCCCAGTGGCCCATATCCCAGTGGTTCATATCCCAGTGGCTCATATCCCAGACATTTTTCTGTGTCACAAATGGACAAATAAAAGGCATCAGCCCTGGAGAATTACGTTTTTTTTCTTTTTCTTTTAATCTGTTGATGGCTATTATAAGAGTTAGCCAAAAGGTCAAAAATTGAGCTGCTGTCGATAAACACTGCTCAAAAAAATAAAGGGAACACCTAAAAACACAATATAGACCTCGATGAATGAAATATTTCAGCTGAAAATCTTTATTTATTAGACAGAGGAATGTGTTTAGAGCAAAATAACCTAAGAATGATCAATGAAAATCAAAATCATTAGCCCATTAAGGTCTGGATTCAGAATCATACTCAAAATCAAAGTGGAAAATAAGAACATAGGCTGATCCAACTTCTGTGGAAATTCTTCAAGACGATTCAAAATGAGGCTCAGTAGTGTGTGTAGCCTCCACGTGCCTGTATGCACTCCCTACAACGTCTGGGCATGCTCCTGATGAGACGACGGATGGTCTCCTGAGGGATCTCCTCCCAGACCTAGATCAGGGCATCGGTCAACTCCTGGACAGTCTGTGGTGCGACATCGCGTTGGTGGATGGTACGAGACATGATGTCCCAGAGGTGCTCGATTGGATTCAGGTCTGGGGAACGTGCAGGCCAGTCCATAGCATCAATGCCCTCGACATACAGGAACTGCTGACACACTCTGGCCACATGAGGACGAGCATTGTCATGCATGAGCAGGAACCCAGGGCCCACTGCACCAGCATATGGTCTGACAATGGGTCTGAGGATCTCATCCCGGTACCTAATGGCAGTCATGGTACCTCTGGCTAGCACGTAGAGGTCTGTGCGGCCCTCCAAGGATATGCCTCCCCAGACCATCACTGACCCACCGCCAAACCGGTCATGCTGGAGGATGTTGCAGGCGGCAGAACGTTCTCCACAGCGTCTCCAGACTCTCTCACGTCTGTCACATGTGTTCAGTGTGAACCTGCTCTCATCTGTGAAGAGCACAGGGCGCCAATGGCGAATCTGCCAACCAAGATGTTCTCTGGCAAAGGTCAATCGGGCTGCACCGTGTTGGGCTGTGAGCACAGGCCCCAATTGTGGACGTCGGGCCCTCATACCATCCTCATGCATTCTGTTTCTCACTGTTTGAGCAGAAACCTGCACATTAGTGGCCTGTTGAAGGTCGTTTTGTAGGGCTCCGGCAGTGCTCCTCCTGTTCCTCCTTGCACAAAGGACCAGATAGTGGTCCTGCTGCGGGGTTGTTGTCCTCCTGCGGCCCCCTCCACGTCTCCTGGTGTACTGGCCTGTCTCCTGGTACCTCCTCCATGCTCTGGACACTGTGCTGGGAGACACATCAAAGCTTCTTGCCACAGCACGCATTGATGTGCCATCCTGGATGAGCTGCACTACCTGAGCAACTTCTGTAGGTTGCAGATACCGCCTCATGCCACCTCTAGTGGTGAGGGCACTAGCAAAATGAAAAACTAACCAAAGATCGGCCAGAAAAGATGAGGACAGGCAAATGGTCTGTGGCCACCACCTGCAAATCCATTCCTTTTATAGGGGTTGTCTTGCAAATTGTCTAATTTCCACCTGGTGGAAATTAGACAATTTACCAACAGGTGAAATTGATTCACAAATCAGTGTTGCTTCCTAACTGGACAGGTTGATATCTCAAAAGTGTGATTGACTTGGAGCTACATTGCATTGCTTATGTGTTCCCTTTACTTTTTTGAGCAGTGTACATGTTTGGTTCACTATACATTATTCCAGCAGGCTGGGTTTCATTAATGGTCCATTAACTATTGCAAAGCAAAGAACCTAGTTAATCTTAGAGCTGTTGCAATAATCTTAGATGGGAGACCCATAGAAAGTTTATTTAAGCTTTGATATGTGGCTGAGCTCTGATTTAAAATAATGCCCTGAGTTTTTAATCCGAAAGGGGCACCTCACCACCCCCACGGCCACCACCACAGAAAAGCAATTAAAGGCACTGTCACAGAGCCCTCCTCCATGTCCTCTTATTTTTCTGAAATATGAATAAATTGGTTGTGCAAATTAATGCACAGAGGGAAACCACATTTCGTCTATGGCAGTTACTAGTAATAACAATCAAGCATGTTTATCAATTCACTCTTCAGGAAAGAAAAATCTCACGTGATTTTATTCAGTGGTGTTTCTCGTAATTCGTTAGTTTCCTGTCATATTGGAAAAATATTAATACCCCTGCAAGCAAACTAATAATATTTGCATGCATGGGCAGGAATAAAACAGTGATAACAATTGCAAAAAGTATATAATTATAGGAAATATATCTTAAGATGAATTATATCTTGCATCCACCTGGCATAGGAATATACAGTAACTGCAAGGACAGCAGATTGAGTATTAACCAATAGGATCAGCAGCTTTTGGAAAGGTGTCAGGGCAGAGGACACTCTTCAGGGCTTTCACTGTATTACTGACACCTATTTATTAATCTTCATAATCCTATTCCATTACCAGATGGGAAGACGAACGGGAGGTAGAGAAATAATATTAAGAAGACAGGTAGCAACAATGGCAAACGGGAGTGTATGTGTACATGAGTGTAAAGAATTGTGATATTGTGCACAGTAATATGCATAATGTGTGTGTCATTGTGTTGGAGGAAGAAGGACAAGTGACACCAACCAAGAAACTGAAGACTTTAATAAATAATCTGTCATAATATATGTCATTGTGCCTTATGTCTCCCTACAGTCAGCTTTAAATCGTGTTTCAATGCAAAATTAAAAACAAGATCAATTTGGCATCATATTAATGATCAAACATGATAACTTGCCCAGTGATTGGAGATTTGGGGATTTTTTTTTTTTTTTTACAAAGGGAAGAACCTTGAGAATATATTAAGCAATGCACATAGGAGTTTATTTTCTGGAATAATACAGTAAGACAAACTAGTTTTGTGTATTTGTTGACTTGTAATCAAATGTAACAATTCATTTTTTTTACTTATAAATAAACATAAAAAAATAATTTGCTTAGTTCCTTGTTAGCATATTTTTCATTATGCAAAGAATTGATAAGTAAGTATTGATAAGTAACTCGAAAATTGCTATGAGTATGGTTTCTGGTATTGCATATAGTTTTCTGAGGGGTCAGCTCAGTAGTTTGTAGTTAAAACTGAAAATGAACCAGGTCTGAGCACTTCATATTGAATTATGGGAGGACAGCCGGAAGTGTGAGGAAATCAGCTTTTGGAGAAAATTCAGTTCGAATCATGCTTTATTTAAGGATACTATATTTTGATTCTATTCGGTTTCTGAAATGAGCAGGAATTTCAGAAAGAAATCACGGTCGTTTTGCCAGTGTCACACTACAAATAAATGAATTATTAGTGTTTCTCAGATAACTGGTTAAAGAATGTTTATCCTCATGTGACTGGATGGTATGACTCACGTCACTCATTTGGGGGTAGAATGTACTATGCCTGAGTCAGTCACAGTCCAAGAAATTCTCAGTGACTCTGCTGTTTCAAAATTAACATGATCACTCACTTAATTGCCTGCCCACCCACCCACCCGTAAAACTCATTTAGCTTCTGTGCTCATCCTTTGGACTTTAGGTTGTAGCTGGGGCATCTGGGGTAGTACCAGCTTCAGGACTGCCCTCTGCTACCTGGTTTAGCAAGAAGAACTTCAGCACAGGGTCCAAATATTCCATGATGGTCTCCTTGACCCCTTTCTCCAGTAAGTACCCTTCTGTCTCAATCTCTGTGTTTTCCTGCCCAGCCACTGCCTCCATGGCTGTCTGCAGGAACCGCAAGCTCACCAGCACAGACACCTGAAAATGAAAAGGTGAAGAAATGTTAGGAACAGGTACATATAAGGTACATAAGATAATGGTAATCTTGCAGCCTTACCCCAGATATGAGCAGACTGGCAACAAAAAGTCACATTTTATGGATACAGTTTAAAATGTTTACACATAAAACACAGAAAACACAGATCTCTCTCCTGATCCACTTGCCATATGTCATCTACTTCTCACCAGTTCAAGCAAATCCTGTCTTAAAAGTATTTTGGTTGATGCAACGGCTGTGTTATGAAATACATCTGTGACTCTGACAGCTGAACCACTTTCTTAAATTGCCTAGCATACTCATTCTGCTTGTACAATATGTTCCAATGCAGTTTCTCATGTGCTGGTCAAGAGGCAATAGCGTATTGAGAATAGAATATATTTTATAAATGCAGATTTCCTCTGGCAGCAGTTTCCTTCATCCAACCCTGCACTGCTGTTTCCATATGTGTGATCTGCATCCAAATTACGACCTCGGCCCTGCCTGAAATGACTGCAGAACCACTATATTTTGTTCTCATAGTACCTGTATCATGAAAACTGAGAGCACCCCGGCACCAATGGTGTTCATTAGGCCCATGTAGTAGTTGACCAGGGCCTCCCTGCAGCCGCGGATGTAGATATTAAGCTCCTCAGTCTGGTGTTCATAGTTGTAGTGAGCCGAGTTGTTTGTGAGGTGATACTGGATGCATGGACGGGGAGAGCTGGGGTTGCAGCAGCTGAAAGGGACGCCATCCAGCAAGTATCGACCATCCACGTTGCTCTTGATGCGGCTGCAAAGAGAAAGGTGGAAATCAAGAGTGAGCGGTGAACCCTCAGAAGTAAAGATACAACAAGACAGGGTCCACAGGTGGCCTTTTCTAGCAGAGGGTTTACAATTCCATTAGATGGGCCCTCTATCATCTAGCCTGATGTGTGCACCAGGCCAAATTCGCCAATACACAGGTTTCCGTTCTAGCCATAAAGATGTTGTGGAACTGGACAAAAACAAGGAGTTGGGGAAAACTTCATGCTACTCTGTAATGTTTTCCATAACTTACTCTTTTACTTCCTTAGAACTGAAATCGAGATAACGGTTGCTGATCCACTGGACTTCAAACCAGTCCCTGTAGTCGGTGTTTCCACAGCACTGGAACTCCATCTGTAGGCGGTCGATATTCTGTTTCTGGAAACACCGTCCCGGGGTGTCTGTGTCCTTGTAGAAACGGATGCCATTCCTCAGGCCAATTTTCAGAGACGACTCCAGATTCCCCTTCATGGCGTAGCTCATTATCACAGCCAGTAGCATGAGGAAGGTGAAGAAACAGGAAATGGCGAAATAGGGTTTCAAGAACGTCTTCCAGCGAGGAAATCGTCCGGCATCAAGGGCGTCTTGACAGATCCTTGCAGCAAAATAGTTGATTCCCAGGGAGGCCAGACCAACAATCATGAGAGTGTTGGGTACAATGTGTATTTCTGTGTTATCCATCACCTGTAAGTCAGTCAGCATGCATCAGTATTTTTCTTTCCAGTAAATTTACTGCAAATTCATGTCACTCTAAACTTGATCTAAGCCCAGTGTTTATCAGTACAGATATTAATATTGATATTGGGGATATTGATATTGGTATTTGTGATATTGATATTGATATTGGGGATATTGATATTAATATTGATATTGAGGAGCTACCCAACTGAACTGCACTGTTTGCAGCAGCCCTAGTGGGGCACATCAGGGTAAAGGTTCTTACCTATGGGCACCTGGCCAGTAATTGTTTAGGAGAAGAATTTTCTCAATAGGGATTCAAACCAGCAACTCTTCTATGAGAACATTTCTTCTCTTATAGAAATAAGAAAATGGGTGATGGAAAAATGTGAAAAAATTTAATTTTTCAGCCTTTATCTGTATTGGCTTATTAGATTATTTATTCCTATTGGTGTGCCAGACCTTGGTTGTCCAATTTATTAACACCTTTGCAGCAAGAAGCAAGAATGGTCAGGCGTTGAAAAGCAACACCTTGAACCTCCAGACCTGCATGTTTTCTAAGATGACTTGAAAATATTAGAATGCACTTAAAAGACAAAGCACGTAAAATCATTCTTTTGAACTGCATAAAATTTGAATAAGATCATGAATGTTGCATTGTTCTTCAACCTTAGCCGGGAATTTTTATTTAATGGTGAGAAGTATTTCCATATTCAAATGAAGTTTGTATCACATAATGAAAAGAAAACGTTTTATTCATATTCAAATGAAATGTATGATGAAAGAATTAGTTTTTGTTGTGATTGTTTGGCACTGACCACCGGGATGCACTTGGAATAGCAAAACCTATAGCTTCATGTTTCTATGCTCATAAAACGACACACACTGATATTCCATAAGGACCTTGTTATAGAAGCAGTGGCCTCTATGTAGGAGTAATATGTTATAATAAGTTAATAATAATAATAACAATAGTAGTAATAATAATGTCCTAAGTTATGATGTTATTATTGTTATTGTATTATTAATAAGTTATTTCCAGTGTTAACTGGCAATCCAAGCAGCCTGTCACTTCTGATTATTAGCTTATCGGATGATCAACTTGGAAGCCATGAACTGACCAGGTAACAAGGTCTATGCGTCCTTTCCACAAATACGCTGTGGGACTCTACTTGGCTAGATTTGGATTTGAGATTTTGAATTGTTTCAGAAATACAAATTCTCTGCAAGCAGTTTGACGGATATTTGAGAGTATGTTGCTTCTCATGAACCCGACATACTGTGCAATCTGCCTTAAGAGTCTGGTTGGTGTATATCTACAACTACCCACTGGCTTTGGCGGAGGCCTAATCGTCTAGTCAGACTGCTGTCATCACCCCCCCCCCCAGTATACTCATCAGTTGACTACCACAGTATCGAGCTGTTTTAGTAATTCTACAAGCTGTCTTCGCTATGTCAAAGATATCCATCCATCCATCCATTATCCAAGCCGTTTATCCTAACCAGGGTCGCGGGGATGCTGGAGCCTATCCCAGCAGTCATTGGGCGGCAGGCAGGGAGACACCCTGGACAGGCCGCCAGGTCATCACAGGGCCGGCACATTCACACCTAGGGACAATTTAGTACGGCTGATTCACCTGACCTACATGTCTTTGGACTGTGGGAGGAACCCGGAGCCCCCGGAGGAAACCCATGCAGACACGGGGAGAACATGCAGACTCCACACAGAGGACGGCCTGGGATGACCCCCAAGGTGGGACAATCCCGGGGTTCGAACCCAGGACCTTCTTGCTGTCAGTCCACTGTGCTAACCACTGCACCACTGTGCCATCATCTCAAAGAGATGTTTCCTTGTAATAAAACTCTTCTGTTTAAGACTCAACATCCTGGTGTAGTTGAAATAAAGTAATACTGAAGAGGTGCAAGTAACACTGGAGTACTATAAATGTACTACAGAAACAATGTTATGACTTTTTGACTGCAAATAATTAGAGATATACAAAAATATTCATACTTGTGCGATAAATATTCAAATATAGCAAATATGTTGCGTGGGTTTTGCTGGCGCTGGAAAATTTTGATGGCTTTCTTTAAAGGCGGGGGATTAAGGAACAGTGCAGCCTGCTTTATTATACGATGACTCAGGTCCCAGTTAAGTCAGAGACATTTGCCTCTAGTTGGTCCCCATATAATAAGAAATAAGAAACATTTTATGGTCAACAGTATGGGTTCAAGGGTGAGTGCTGCTCATTTCCCCTGGAATCCTAAAAGATTTGAACCATGACCTTGTTAAATAGGCATTCGAAATATGATTAGACCCACTCTTGGCAATGTGCCAAAAGAAGAGACGTTAGCAGGAATGCTTAGCAAGACTGTAGCAGTGGTTTGAACAGATATCTGGCAAAGATGCTGTGTTTGCATGTGTAAAATATTCTGGTACTTATTCCTTTAAATGTATGTGAATGTTCTCATTCATCCAGGTCATGGTTATCCAAAGGAATTGAATCAAGTGCAACTGGACTTGGTTATATATCCGTGAAGACGTTTCACCTCTCATCCAAGAGGCTTCATCAGTTCATGCCTTTCCTAGACCAAGAAGGCACGAACTGATGAAGCCTCTTGGGTGAGAGGTGAAACGTCTTCACGGATATATAACCAAGTCCAGTTGCACTTGATTCAATTCCTTTGGATATTCCTTTAAACAATTACGTTAAAGGTGTCATTAGATGCATTCCTCCACAACTGTTAAACATGATGGTAGACCTTTCAGAATACATTTTGTGGTATTATTAGTGTCCATATACTGACTTCATAACACTAGTTAAGACCAGAGGCAAGATTACTTGAGTTAAGTCTATCAATGCATCTGTGCCTTCACATTTTTCCCTATTGCATGGATGGAGGAATATCTCGGCACGCTTTTTATACGGAACTTATGCCATGCATGTCTTCTACACAATACCCTTACTAAACTCATGTTGAACCTTGAGATCTGCAGTAAACAAAACTTGAATTTCTCAGACATATGAGTCAAAACTAAACTTTTGACCAGAAAAGTGCTTTGGCATTGCTTAAGTTTAACAGTAGCAGCGCGTAAAACTTCACAAGTACCTCTGCCCTCCTTCGGAGCTCCGTCTTTAGGAAGCAGCCCAGGGTGAAAGTGATGGCACCAGCCAATGTGGCCAGCCAGGAGAGGAGCCACAGTCCCTGGGCAAGCTTCACCCTCTTCTCGAAGGGAAATTTCATCTTCATCACCACCATGGTTGCAGCGAGGGGCCTGTTACACCAGGGGAATAGGGGAAGGAGAGTGGCGAGGAGGGAATGATGCTCTGCCTTATCTGTGGGAGAGGAGGAGAGTGCAGAGACAGGACCACATAGCACACAGAATTCAAGAAAAAAAATGAACCAATTATGTTGGATCGATTACAATTCAAAAGGTTTCCCAAGAAGACACCGATGATATCCACATGAGAAAACAAAAAGCTTTTTTATCCAGAAATGAAAAGGGTAGGAGATGCTAGTGCAAACGGCATCCTTTAAGAAAACTAAGAGCCTGAACGAAATAATGAAACTTCTATATCTCAGTTGGTAATATCTTGGATTCACTGGTGTCAGCGTGCCAAAGTTCACCTTATTTGTTGCCCCAAAAACTGCTAGAAAAAAAAAGTCCAGCTGTCGTCTCTGACCACTGTATATTGTCCGGTGTGCCACACAGTGGATTTGGCACACTGGATTTGGCAAAACTGGATCCCTGGAACGTCTTACCCCTAATGCCTTACCTATCCTATTAAACTGGTCGGTGAATCCAGGCCATTGTCTGCTCAGCAAACCTAACCTCCCTCATAATACGGGGGGGGGGCATGAATGACAAATGAAATTGATTATGACAAGTAGATAGATATAAATAAGCATTACTGTATGGAGCATGGACTTTTGTGACACGCCTTCAAAACACACACACACATATACACATCCAGTGTCAGATATGAGATGAATAGGGAAAAGTACAGTCATTTCTCAAAAATATTTCATCAGAGTGAAAAAATGTAAGATCGAATAATAACAGCGCTCTCCGTTTTCTTTTCTTTTTCTTTCATTTCCTTTATGATTTTGTACGACTGTCGGACATTTTCCCCCCGGGATGTTAGGAATATTAGGAATTCAAAATAGTATTTTGTTCAAACTGGATGAGCTATGTTCAGGTCCATGTAGTATTGTGCATTGTTCCTCCTCTAATGGAGGTGTAGGAGGAGTGAAAGGAGGAGAGGCAAAGCGCGTAAGCGGTAATTATCCCGTCTAATACCCCATGAAAGGCTCAGCAGGGAAAGTTGAACTCCTTGGGGCCCTTTTCCGCTGTACAACCTTGTGGTGGACTTATCATCACCCAGTAGTGTTTATTTATTTATTTATCTATCTATCTATCAGCAAAATAGAACAACTTGTATTCATCCTTCATTTCACATTATTCCAGAAACACTTTAATTTGATTGACACTTATGACCAGTGTGTGACAGTTTGCATAAACAACTTAACACTTGGTCTTCTGGTTTGTTCTAACAATGCGGAATCCTTTGAAAATGGGATGTAAGAAGACATTAACTCATAGAGTTGTAAACAGCTACACCGAATCACAGCCAAAACATTAAAACCACCTGCCTAATATTGTGCAAGTCCCCCTCGTGTCGCCAAAACAGCTCTGAGCCATCGAGGCATGGCCTCCACAAGACCTCTGAAGGTGTCCTATGGTATCTGGCACCAAGACGTTTGCAGCAGAGCCTTTAAGTCCTGTAAGATGTGAGGTGCAGCCTGCATGGATTGGACTTGTTTTTCCAGCACATCCCCACAGATGCTCGATTAGATTGAGATTTGGGGAATTTGGAGGCCAGGCAACACCTTGAACTCTTGGTCATGTTCCTCAAACCATTCCTGAACAATGTGTGCAGTGTGGCAGGATGCATTATTCTGCTGAAAGAGGCCACTGCCATCAGGGAATACCGTTGCCATGAAGGGGTGTACTTGGTTTGCAACAATGTTTAGGTAGGTGGTATGGGTCAAAGTAACATCCACATGAATGCCATGACCCAAGCTTTTCCAGCAGAACATTGCCCAGAGCATCACGCTGCCTCCGCTGGCTTATCATCTTGCCATAGTGCATCCTGGTTCCAACTCTTCCCCAGATAAACTGCACAGACACACCCGGCTGTCCACATGATGTAAAAGAAAACGTGATTCATCAGACCAGGCCACCTTCTTCCATTGCTCCATGATCCAGTTATGACGCTCCCGTGCCCATTGTAGGTGCTTTCGGTGGCGGACAGGGCTCATCATGGGCACTCTGACCGGTCTGCAGCTACACAGCCCCATACACAGTAAGCTGTGATGCACTGTGTGTCTGACACCTGTCTATCATAGCCAGCATGAACTTTTTCAGCAATTTGAGCTACAGCAGCTCTTATGTGGGATCAAACCAGACAAGCTAGCCTCCGCTCCTCGTGTATATCAACGAGCCTTGGCATGACCCTGTCACAGGTCCACCGGTTGTCCTTCCTTGGACCGCTTTTGGTAGGTACTGACCACTGCATACTGGAACACCCCACAGGACCTGCTGTTTTGGAGATGCTCTGACCCAGTCATCCAGCCATCACAATTTGACCCTTGTCAGTGTCACTCAAATCATTACGCTTGTCCATTTTTCCTGCTTCCAACACATCAACTTCAAGAACTGATTGTTCACTTGCTGCCTAATATATCCCACCCCTGGACAGGTGCCACTGTAATGAGATAATCAATGTTATTCACTTACCTGTCAGTGGTTTTAATGAGTTAGCTGATCAGTGTAAATGACTCACAGGCTCACATCCTTTTTTTCAGCTTTCTTTTCTTTCCATTCTTTCCTTTTATAATGTTGTATGATTGTATCTGAAGCTGGGCCCTGGGAAGTGAGGAAAACTAAAAAAATCCGGTTGTGTAATATGTTTGAACTAAGTGAAATAGAGACATCCCTGCGGCACTCTTCCTTGGGTAATGGAGAGGTGTTTTATGAGGGAAAGGAGGAGAAGCAAAGAAAGTGCCAGGCTCCCATTTGTGTTGTGATATAGCTTTTCATACATCGACTGAGAGAGGATGTCAACCTGACGTTGGTGGTACAAGTTCTTTGAGGCTGCAGAGGTGTATTATTTACGTTGGGAAAATCAGCAGTCAGCCTCGCGTAAAGACTAACGTCGGTGGAAGGAATCAAAAGAGATAACCCATCTACATTATCGAATAAACCCAAAACTTGGATTAAAATCGATCAATCTGCATTCAGGGCAACAGCTTTATTGCTTGTTTTATTCGATCTCACAATTGGCAATACATGGAAGGAGGTCTGGGTGATTTTATTTATTTTTTATTACAAAGCAATTTAACGTTACTACTTGTAGATTCACCACTTAAAGAAAGGAAGGAAATAAAACTGTTCACGAGGAGAGTAAAATATCTTCAAATAAACACATGCATGTCTTCCTAGCTTAGCGTTGTAAATGTACATAAATATACACGCAGGTATGTGTGTGTGCAGGATGACTACAGTGGTTTGTTAGATTACAAGAGGAGACATGTTATACAGGGCAATACAACGAATTACAGCAGTACTCTGAATAACTGTGATGGCTACACCAACATATAATATCCAATGTAAATAGCATGCAATAAATAGATGAGGAAAACCACTCTTTTATTTTCTGATTTTTAAAGATAAATGAGTATTTACTTCAAGTAGGAAATGCCTAAATCTGCATCAGTGGAGTACAGATACAGTAGAGATAGTATTTTTTTTTAATTTAATGTCCAAGTAAAGGGTACATTAAGGTAAAGAAATATATATTTGTGGGTGTATTAATACGTTATGTACATATTCAGCTTGAAACAGGTGAATAGACTTCTGCCTTTTGAGTATAAATACACTTTGCCTACCTTTTGTACTGTAACTACGTACTTGTAAATCTGTACTTACTACTGTACTTGTGTGTATATTAATATTGAACATTATGCCTTAGAACTGGTGAGCGGCTCACGTTTTGGGATATACGACCAAATGAGAGGCCAGCCTGCATTTATGAGTAAAGCATTCGTCCATGTTGTTTGATGCGACCTCTGGAAGATGTAACAGCCGGTATCTGTATGCAGCTTATGAAACCACAAGAACGTGGCCTCCGCTGTCAACTGTGAAAACTGAAATTAGATGTTAAGTCTACTGTTGGTAAGAAAGGAAAGAGGAGATCCGGCGTCCAGGTGGCGTCGCGGTCTATTCCCTTGCCTACCAACACGGGGATCGCTGGTTCGAATCCCCGTGTTACCCCCAGCTTAATCAGGCATCCTGGTCGCTCAGGGCGCCTGTTCGGGGGGGGCTTGATCCTCCTCCCATGTGCTACGTCCCCCTGGCGAAACTCCTCACTGTCAGGTGAACAGAAGCAGCTGGTGAATCCACATGTATCAGAGGAGGCGTGTGGTAGTCTCCAGCCCTCCCCGGATTGGCAGAAGAGGTGGAGTAATGACCAGGGTGGCTCGGAAGAGTGGGGTAATTGGCCAAGTACAACTGGGGGGGGGGGGGGGGTAGAAGATCGCCTCCTCACTTTTGTCATTGCTCTTTAATTATGCTCTTTTCTGTCTTGGATTTGTGAATGTGTGTTTAAATATCAGATCAAATATGGCGATTTGACCTTCCTATACCACCCAGAGGACAAAGGTTTTGCCTCTATTTCAACTCTCCAAACATCTAGCTCGGCTCATAACAGCACAGTAGTGGCTGCTGAATACAACTATGATGAGAAAAGAAAACATGCTCATCTGTTAAAGAGGACTGGGAGCTGCTTGTCTTGCCTTCAGAACAGCCCATTAAGTGGTGATCTGTTTTTGTGTATTCACATCCAACAAAAAGATTCTTTCCCTCATCTGTCTATTCTCTATACCTTCTTTTCCCACTTCAGAGCTGTGGGGCTGAGGACTCCGGTGCCTTGCAGGAGACATCAGACACGTTCTCATTTGCATTCATATCTATGGGCAATTTAGAGCGCTCAGTTCACCTAATCTGCATGTCTGTTGGAGTCGGAGGAAAACCACAAAGTCACAGGGAAACAAGCAATTTGTTAACATGCAAAACACAAACGGTGTTTGCACTGTTCAGCTCCTAGATGTGAATGTGTGTGACTGTGTGCATGTGAAGTAGGTCGTTTTTGAAAAGGAGCATGCTTGTAATGCTGATGTAACCCTAAAGAAATGTAACGTCTTCAACGGCAGTGAACAGTGTTCACGTTATTTCCTTACAGCTTCGTTCGCTCCCCTTTCAACACCTCATCTGGAACACCTCCTACCCATCCTTGAACCTCAGCCCTGCCCTGACCATCACTGGGCTGCAGTTCACAGATGAAATGGTTGAGCATCCTTTGGGCTGACTGCAAGCTGGCCAGGCTGCCAGCTGGCTCTGACCCACTGGTATCCTGCAATCTTCCCCTTATTGTTTCACTGTCATTCTTTGGCCTCCAGTGATGAATGATCTCATTATCAGAATCATCTATTACTTCGTGCTCTGAATGGTGGAGGTCCATCATGGCCGCCGTTCCTCTTAGCTCCTCCTGCATGTGATGTGCCAAGGGGATCTCCTCCAGGCTGGCAGACCGGATGCGAATGGGAGAGCAATGCTTTGGGCCTGCGGTGATGCAGCCAGTGGGACTGGTATGACTAGTAAGAGGGACTGGTACAAGATCACGGTGGACAGTGAACTGGAGATGAGGAATGTGCAGGGAGCGTGGAAGGTGTGGTCTGACAATTTCCTCCCCACCCGACTCACTGTCAACATCTCCTTCCCCTTGCCCTGGCCAGTATCTGTGATCGTGTCTCCATGGCGAAAATGCAGCAGCTCTTTGACAGCCTCTGTTGGACCCTGTGAAGAAAAACCGCGGGGTTTCTTCGCCTATCTCAGACCAGTCAGATTCCTCCTCCTCTGGAACCGACACCAGTGACTGTTCCTGCCCTGTTGCCTTGGCCTTTCCATAGTTGTGACTATCCATGAACTGAGCTGGAGGCGGAGCGATGGCAATAACAAACTGATTGACGGACTCATCTGAGTGGAAACACTGGTCAAGGGTATCACGTTGTGCTGGTGCCGCCTAAGTAGAGGTGGGTGTGGAGAAGTTAATAGATTTATTTACTGAATGTTCAAAAGCAAATCATTCAAATACATAAAAAAGAGGGGAAAGAAACTTTTTACTAAAGTAAGCTATTGGAATATTTATATTTTAATACACACACACAAACACACACACACACACACACACACACAAACACATACACACACCCTTATAAGTATTCCAATAGCTTTATAAAGGGGAGGTGGGAAAAAAAATATAAGAAAAAAACGTTAAACATTTTCAGAAATAAATGTCTGAATCACAGAGTGCACATCAAATTGACCAACAAGTTAAAATACAGCAATGTCATCATATATATTTGATCATTTAGATTTATATTTTAGTATCTGTGATTTTGTTGTATTTTTATTTCTGGGAAAGGAGGTGAAATTCTCACGTTCAGAGTCTCCCTGTTGGCAGCGGTTTTTGCATGTGCAAGTTGCTCCGTCAGTGCTGAGATGCGTTGGTTCAAGCTCTCGCGATCCCCTTCCATATTCTGAGCCTGAGGGAGCACAGACAACTCAGATGACAAACATGCGTTGGACGCTCAGCAGTTTGGCAGGTAAAGGGCAAATCACAGACTTCTGCATTCAAGTCCGCCCTGTCACGAGTGTTCATGTAACGTCAGGGTGATATCCTGTGGACCACTCCGGAGAGACTCGAGGGCATGGTTAGCTACAGAGGAAAACCCCTGGGGCTGGTAGGGATTCAGTCTCTTGCTCAAGGACGCTTGACGGCTGTCATGGAGGCCTGACAGTCTCCGTAATGACAAGGCCAGGCTGCTGCCCGACTCGTTCATCTCCTCTCTCTTAAACTCACCTTTCTGTCAGTCTCAACTATTTATCTGCTGATTTTAAAACAGTTTGCTGAAGAAAGGTCCATTAAAGTCCCTCTCTAGAACATAACACAGTAATGTATGGTAAGTGTGCAAATATCAGGTAGGCCATTTGTGGAATGTCATGTGAAAAATGTGTAGTAACGGTTAGCAGGGGATCTCACCACCGAATGAAGCTTTTGTTCCAGAAGATTATTGGTCTGCTGCGTGGAAGAATAGTTATCTTGTAGCCTAGAGAGGGTGAGAGAGAGAGAGAGAGAGAGAGAGAGAGAGAGAGAGAGAGAGAGAGAGAGAGAGAGAGAGAGAGAGAGAGAGAGAGAGAGAGAATATTAACAACCAGTGTGCAGAATCTCACATGATGTGATGTCAAGTAGAATCAGTGGTCAGATTATCATGTAAAGTTGAGGCACCACTTGACTTTCTATCATCTAAAGCTTTGGACAGAACTGCGGCACTGTCCACGGATCACGATGAGACAGGGATGGGAGATCACAGATTTTACGACTTGGATCTGTGGAGCTTCTCCTCGTGTTTTGTCAGTGCTCAACTCACACGATAGGTTTTCCTCTGAGTTTGCTCAGATTCGTGTTTTTTTAAATGACGCATGGCTGAGAAAACTAGACTTGTTCTCTGACGGGTGTCTAGCTAGACTGGTAAAAACAGGCGTCCAGGTAGCGTAGCAGTCTATTCCGTTGCCTACCAATGCAGGGATCGCCGGTTCGAATCCCTGTGTTACCTACGCCTTGGTCGAGCGTCCCTACAGACACAATTGGCCGTGTCTGCAGGTGGGAAGTCGGGTGTGGGTATGTGTCCTGGTTGCTGCATCAGCACCTCCTCTGGTTGGTCGGGGGTGCCTGTTCTAGGGGGGAGGGGGAACTGGGGGGGATAGCTTGATCCTCCCATACGCTACGTCCCCCTGGCAAAACGTCTCACTGTCAGGTGAAAAGAAGCGGCTGGCGAGTCCACATGTATCAGAGGAGACAAGTGGGTCTGCAGCCGTCCCCGGATCGGCAGAGCGGGTGGAGCAGCAACCGGGACGGCTCGGAAGAGTGGGGTGATTGACCGGAAACAATTGGGGAGAAAAAAAGAAAAAAAGATTGGTAACAACAGATTGGAGTTTACACATGATAATAATAGAAGATGATCGAGTCTACATGTTTCCTCACACTGCCAAGAGGGTTCTGTACTGTCAAGTCACAGTGGAAAGGTTAAAAAAGTGGTTTTATTACGTAGCTAGCTTTAGTTGGCAGTCTGAAATTGTTGGACCTGAACAATTGAGTTGAAGGTTTTAGATTGAAACTGTGCAGCACTGACCTTTTAAACTTTTCCATGAGGCCGCTAAGCTCCAAGCGTGTCCCCTGAAGCTCTGCCTCTAGGAGCTGGTGGCTGCTCATGAATTCTTCACCCAAACACTCCATCCTCACAGCTGTCTGGAACAAACTGTGGTGCAGATCCTCATTCTGTCCCTGTAACTTCCTGTAAGGCAAAGTAGATTAAAAAACAACAACACAGTGTGCGAAACAATGTCTAGTGAGCTCTACAGGCACCTGGATAGTGACACTATGTTTTATATTTGGGTTCCAACACATACTCTTATTACTGTGGCTGTGACACAATGATGGTCCAGCTATGGGGGGAAATTGCAATGTACTGGCTGTATTTTCAGGGTGTTTACTTTTCAGTGTGATTTTTATACGTTACACTATGAATAGTGTCTTTAGTGTATGCATAGCTTGAAATGAGGCAATATCAAGTATAGTAGCAAAAATAAAACATAGCTCTGTGTGCACATTATAGATTGAAATAATTGTGTATCTGCAACCTTCATTGTGTCAGTCAAAGTAAAGTGGATAGCCAACACATCTATCAGAATGTAAATGTCCAGTACATATGAAAAGAACTTAGGTATGTATTGTTTACTTGGAAGTCATAGATTAATTCCTATATTAGTTAATAATATTGAGATTCTAAATAAACTTACTTTACTCTACCCATTTCCTGTTTTTTATCCTATAATAAAAAAACAGAAAAATTAGTGAACTACAACACAAATATGAACATTAGAAATAGAAATACATTCTAAAACACCAACAAAAGACAAACGGAAAAACAATGGAGGCAACACGTGTGACAATTCCCTGGTGTGACATGTGAGGTCATGTGTGATAACTAATCTATTGTTCTTCTACAACGAGATCAATGTTTAATGCCTAAATCAATACTAGAGCAAATGAGTGGAATATTATTGCATAACACCTTAATCAAGAATGTAAAACATCCTTGCCAGGTTGTCAATAGGTTGTCATTAACTGCCAAATTGTCAATAACTTCATGGAAGACACTTTGTTATAAGTCAAATCATAGCTATCGTTTAAACCCCAACATCAATAACATACTTTATGCAAAGATGAAGTTGAGCTTCGGTATCCTGTCTGTTCTTCATCTTGACTGGAGGAGCTGGTAGTATTCCTGGATGAATGGGATTCAAGTTTCCTTTCTGAGGACAGACTGACAGGGGAATTCCTTTTAGAATGGCTATGGTGAGGCTCGGGCGTTTGATGGGAAGAGTGATGACCAAGGTGTGATTCTGAGTGAATAGGACTGTGTTCAGAATCTGAGACAGTTGCTGGGTGGTGAAAGTCTGAATGAGAGATGTGATGATGATGGTGAGAATCATGTTGGTGGTGGTCTTCATGTTGATGGTGATGAGTGGGACTGTGGTGGTCTCCGTGGTGATGATGATGAGGTTGGTTATGGTGGTCTTGATGAGTGGGGCTGTGGTGGTCTCCATGGTGATGATGATGAGGTTGGTTATGGTGGTCTTCTTGGTGAGGAGTGGAACTGTGGTGGTGGTCATGGTGATGGTGATGTGTTGGGCTTTGGTCTCGATGATGCTGGTGATGAGTGGGGATGTGATGGTCATCATGGTGATGGTGATAAGTTGGACTGTGGTGGCTGTCATGGTGATGTTGATGCGCTGGGCTGTGGTCTCCATGTTGATGGTGATGAGTGGGGCTGGGATGGTCATCATGACCATGGTCTTGATGATGATGGTGATGAGTGGGGTTGTGGTGGTTGTCATGGTGATGGTGATGAGTTGGACTGTGGTGGCTGTCATGGTGATGGTGATGTGTTGGGCTGTGGTCTGCATAGTGATGGTGATGAGTGGGGTGGTGATGGTCATCATGATGATGTTGATGTGTTGGGCTGTGGTGGTTTCCATGATGATGGTGATGAGGTGGGCTGTGGTGCTCATCATGGGGATGGTGATTTGTGGGGCAGTGGTTGTCATGGTGATGGTGTTGGTGATGAGTAGGGCTATGGTGGTCATCATGTTGATGGTGATGTGTTGGATTGTGGTCTTGATTGTGATGGTGGTGAGTTGAACTCTGGTGGTCTCTGTGGTTATGAGTTGGGCTGTGGTAGTCTCCATGGTGATGGTGATGAGATTGAGTGTGGTCTTCATGGTGATGGTGATGACTATTTTTGTGGTCTTCTCCAGAATCTTGGGTCATGCTATGGTGTTGTGTTTTGTTTGCTTGGTCGCTGTGGTGTTGATGATGACCTGAACTCTGGTGATCTCCATGCTGATGACATGGTCTATGATGAATGTCATGGCAACGAATCAAGCTGTGCTGGTCTTTACAGTGATGATGATCATGACTTGAACCATGGTTATCTCCATGGTGATGAGCCGGGCTGTTGTAGTGGCCTCCGTGGTGCTGTTTTGGACTGTGGTGGTGTCTGTGCTGACGGTGATGATCTGGGCTATCGTGGCCTGTGTGGTGACGGTGATGTTTGGAATTGTGGCGATCTCCTCGATGATGGTGGTGGTGGTGTTCATAAGTAGGTGAATGGGAGCGATAGTGAGAACTCAGAGACAATGAGCGATGCCTTTGGGGGCAGTGGTTTTTTGGGCTGTCTCTAATGTCTGTGCAACTTCTACGACTATGATGCACACAATGTGGTGAATCTCCTCTAATGTGATGATGACGGTGGTGGTGTATGTGTTTAGCCCGAGAGAGCCTACTAGTATGGGAATGCTTGCTTAATTGAGAATGCATGCTGGTATGAGAACAATTACTGGAGGTAACTGAGTCTGCACTGCTGGGCCGTCTCTGCAGTGATCTTTGCCTCCTCACTCTACCGTCAACTTTAGGGGATCTCACAATGGCCGGGCCTGTGCTGTTGGGTTTATGAGCATCTGTTACCCCAAGAGAGGTGAGTCTCAATGGACTAAGCACCTGCCGAGTGATCTCATTAAGAAATGCAGAGAACTTCAGTTTCTCTTTTACCAAATTCTTCCTTGTTTCAATGTTTCTCCTTTCCAGTTCATCTTCATCAATATTTTCCATCCCACCTCTTTCTTTATGGCTTGGGAGGGCCTCCATTGACTTAGCTTTACGGAAACTTCCGTCTTTCCCCGAGTTTCTGGTCATCCTTGGTTTGTTCTTTAGAATTCCCTTGGCAGAGTTGTGGTGAGAGTGCATCTGTCTCAGTCGTTTCTCTTTGGCAGAGACCTTGTCTACATTACCCTTGTCATCTATTAAAGGTGTGGTGTCTTCCTCTTCAAATGCTTTTTGCACCCTTGAGATGTCAGTACATGACTGTGAATGCTGTGGTTTCCGAAGCTGATGTTTGTTTAAAGACTCAGTGCTGCTCTCAGAGGACAGCGTACATGAAGAGGTTGAGGTTGAAGAGGAGGATGAATATGAGGAAGAGGATGATGTTGTTGTTGAGGATGAGGAAGAAGAAGATGAAGAGGAACCGAATGAGGAGCCAGACGAATTGTCGGACGCAGATGAGTGGGAAATCCCATCAGCAGCATGATGAGGTTTTTGTTTACAATGGTAATTGTGACGGTCAGGTTGACGACGGTGGGAACTGCTGTTCTCTGCTGTTGATTGGGTGCTGTTACAAGAGAGCAGCGTTATAATTGCGTTGAAGTACATGCGGTTCAAATACAAATATATTTTTTCCTACCAATCACACTTTATGTAAAGAAAGAATCAGCGCATGACTAAAAACTACTTCAAGCCATAGTATTTATTATGATTATTTGTCTGTGTAAATGAGAAGCTCCACATTCATGATATAAATAGGAAAAAAATTGTGCAAGTGAAACATTTGTCAGACTTACTTACCCATGGCTATCACTTCCATCTGATTGATGGGGCTGTTGCTGGTGGTGGCAGTGGTGATGACCATGATTTCGGTGATGGAGTTTCTTGTGTTGGGATTTTGGGCTAACTGTCTTTCGGTCCTTAAGGACCGTTTCTCGATGGTCCTGTATATCAGCCTTGGTAACTTTGTTGTCCTTAGTGTCCTTATGAGGCTCTACTGGTCTTAAATACTTTTCCATTGCTGGATACTGTTTCTGACTGAATTCCCCCCGGAGTGAGTGCAAAAGTGATCCCAAAGGCAATGTTTGCCTTGGAATGACTTCACTGCCAGAATCAGTCTGTTCCAGGGATCTGTGTTGATATTTCATTAGAGCACTGTCATTGTCACCATAAATCACGAAACTGACTACAATATTCAAATTTAAATTCTATATTACAACTGGAAATGAAACTGCCATATCATATTTCACCCAACCGCTACTAACATACTGATTAAAAAAGGGCTAATGCTAAGAAAACATTGATTTTTAGTTTTTCTGTACACCATTTCAGAGCTGTTGTAATGTAACTAAAAAAATAAAACCAAACGGAAAATTGGGGTGATACAATTCAGTTCTACATTGCAGTTTTAAAAGAGCTGATGTAATTGCAAATTGCATTGCCAAAGCAGTAGCAGCATGGAAAAATGTGACATGAAAAGTTGATCCTGCCAGTGCTAACAGTTAACTGCTATATCAGCAACAAACGGATAAACAATTGAAGAACTTTTCTGCTGTACTCAAGGAATGTACCCGGATATTGTTTTGTAGCTATCATAGCCAAGAACGGTACTTACTTGATCAGAGAGGCCACAGGAATGACACAGGGCGAGGTGCTCATCGATGTTTTGTACCAGCAATGCAATGACTATCTCTCCCCCTCTTGAACTTGGCAGTCCATGTGAATCCCACGCATACAAATCAATAAGTATTTCTGCACCCATCCAAAGGCCAGAAGACAAGTTACCAGACACAGCAATTACAGTTCATCCAAGCCTTAGCTCACAGAGGCAGCCTTTTCTTCCCAAAGGATAAATCTGATGCAAAACGCACAGACCGTGACAGTTAATTCTGAAGACATATTTTCTTTATTAATGCCCCCCCCCCCAGCGACAAATATCTTCATTCAAGCTTGCTGAAGTTTCCTGTTGTTTTTGTTCATGTGATGCAACATGATCCTACAGCTATTTTGTTACACTGTGAAACATATGGACGGCTGAGTCCAATGGTGTGAATTCATACACAGTAAATTACAGTATATTAGAATTAATACAGTAATTCATACATTCTCATTATGCCCTCTATTTTTTATTTTAATATACTTTATTAATCCCTGTGAGGAAATTATTCCCTGCATTTAACCCATCCTAGCTGTGTAGCTAGGAGCAGTGTGCAGCTGCCGTGCAGCGCCCGGGGACCAACTCCAGTTCGTCTTGCCATGCCTCGGTCAGGGGCACAGACAGGAGCATTAACCCCAACATGCATGTCTTTTGATGGTGGGGGAAACCGGAGCACCCGGAGAAAACCCACTGCAGACACAAATTCCACACAGAGGACGACCTCGGATGACCCCCCAAGGTTGAAAACCCCGGGGTTCGAACCTAGGACCTTCTTGCTGTGAGGCAACAGCACTAACCACTGGGCCACTGTGCCGCCATTTGGGATGCGGGGACAGCCTGCTGATGCAGCATTCCTTGAGTAGGTGGGGGTAAAGTATTGTATCAAGGACAGTGACACGTATGGCTGCAAATGAAATCAATCGCAGGCACTCCTATTTGCATATCAAACCTTAAGGTGAATGCTAACATCTAAGCCTTCCAAGTGGTTAATGTTTAGGCCCTGAATTAGAACATGGGTGCAAAACCATTAGTCTACGTTCTCACAAATACTCCTTGGGTTTACCATGGTCCCTTAAACAGTGTGGCCTAGCTACACTACAGTAAGCCAATGAACACTAAAGGAAAACTGACTATGAGGATCCTCACTGATGGAATGAGCCTGTACAGTAAAACTAGACGTATGGTACAGGAAGCTACACCTGGATATTTAATACATCAGAGTCTTTAAATTTATGCATTTGCCTTTACCAAACACAGCAAAGTACCCCAGGAATAGGACAACCCTGCCATTGTTATCCAATTGTGATGTTTTGATATGTAAAACTGTATTTTGTGCAGATTCTTTGCAGAAATAAGAAGCAAACCTCTAGCCACGAGAAGATACCACCCATCAATAACACTACCACTATAGTAGTATGGATCGGCCAACATCTCCGCCTGTTAATGTAGATACAGAACAGTCCATTATCATTACTATTATCTAACTAGTTCATCAACTAACAAACAATATCATAATTATTAAATAATTGTTCCAAATAGTGTGCTGAATTGGGGAACTTGCTATAACATCTAATTCCATTTCTCTCAGGTTTAGAAACACGATACGTTTCCCCTTGAGATTATACTGGCAATGTAAATGAGAAAACAGCAAGAAACCATTTTCCACACCTCTTGCAAAACTTTCCTAAATATTTCATCAGTGACTCAAATCAATCAGCAGTTTCACTGTTAGAAATATCACGGTACAAAAAAGTACCATGAAAAAGGCCAACCGATAGAGACTTTTGAACTGCAAACCTCTCATTATTTCTGAATGTAATTACACAGCAGCAATACCAACAAAGAGGTGATGGTTATTGACCAGGGTGTCCCTATTGTGTCAGTGCAATGGGCACTGTAATAACTCACAGTGAGCATAATGTCATTGAGGATTACATTGAATTCCAATGGCGTGAAAAAGGCGAAAACACAATCACACGTCAGCCCGGTTTTATATCAAAACCATCAGATGCCATATAAATCCGGGATGAGTGAACCTAAACATAATACGCATCAGAGATGAACCAAATTGTGGACATATGCAAGATCTGCCTTTGGCATTACAATTTTGCTTTGCCTTTTGCCGTTGCCTCCGGCAGCTTTCCACTAGTCAATACAGCTCAGACCATCTGCAGTTAATGTCAACCCTGCACTGATGAAACAGTTTGGCACAGAGAATGGAAATTCAACCAAGGCAGGACACATACATGCAAACACGTGACATGATCTGCCATGCAATTCTGAATTGCATGGTTTTGCCATTGAAACGATGTCATTCCATTTTACTGCCTTTGCTTGCATAATTGTTTTAATTTAAATTCATCTTACATTCATAGTCTATGCTTTTGATAGAATGATTTAAAATATGTATGCGACAGCTTGGGTTTTATATGTATTGTGAGGTGGTAAAATGTTTGTGAAAGTGTTTGACAGTGGGTAACAAGATCACAGTCTGCACCAGAGAATCCAACCTTGGTTTCAGGTGTCTCATGTTTCTCACTTTAGACCAGCTTCTTATAGTTTGGTCCCTAAAAGTGAGAGGTTAGGAGGTGGGATTTCAGATCACGACATTTGTTTTTTGCACAGCACCAGTGCGATGTCCACTAAATGGAGACTACAGTTGTTACTGAAGGCACAGGAATTCCGAATTCAACATCCCCTTTAGGGGTCCTAATTTATATCAGGTCCCATAAACACACTGTCTTTCGCACATCTTCCAGGCATATGAGCTCAGGATGCACCATCACTCCACTGATTTAATGGATGGGGTTTGCCTGCTCCCTTAGTCTCCACTCGGTCCCTTGTGCTGTGGTAGGCAAAGGTGAGAGGTTATATGGTTCAACACAAGGCTATAGTTTTTCCCTATTCCTAACCCGGTCAATTTGACAACTGAGTTTCAATGTAAAATTGGACAAGAAACCTTAATCATGTTAATTCTCCTGATGGCTTTCCCCATTTATCATTTGGACTGGGACACTTTTGTCTTTTGTAATCTTGGCAACTCGATGAAAAGATCCACGTTCATATCAGTTATGGTCATTTCTCCAACTATATATAAATAAGGGTCTATTTTACTCCCTAAAATCTTATTAAGATATACTAAATGGACCTGATTTGTTCGTTATTAGGACATATTTTTCATAAATCCTGACCACACCCATAATAGCAAGTCTGAATAGTATGCAACGGTAATAAATATTCACCCCATAACGGTTTTTTTTTCTCCAATTTTCAGCCACTGTGCAGTAAAGTTGAGGTTGTGCATTAGAAACTGATTCTCTATTTCTATCTTAAACAACCATACTTAAAAATTTTAAATTCAACAAATTTCTAAATATAATAAACCTCGGTTCAGTCAAGTGCCTTTGTCTATGAGATTAGCGTCCCGAGGGACATTTTACCCCAAATAACCTTGACTTCAATTTCGTTAAGGCGTTTCTTATCCTGGAGATTTTGGCGATGGTCTACTGTGTGTTTACTACTTGGCTCCAAGTTTGTTTTCATTTGAATAGCAAAAACCTGGCTCTTCATTGTACTAAATGTACACATTGACAGCTACATTTTCTAAAATCCTTCCTCAGTAGGGCTTTTGCACATGCTTATTTTTTTCATAAAAACATCTATAAACATGATAAATTCAAGATCATGCCCTCTCAAACCAAATGACTGCACAAAATTGAATGCGATCAAGAGGTGCGCGTTTGGTTGCTTCCTTAGCTAGAATCCACAACAGCCTATATGCTGCTGATCTGGGATAGCATGGGCTGTGCAGACCGGAATGGTTTCCTAGAAAATGAAGAGGACTCACTTCAGAGTCAGAGGATGTTTGTCACGACAGCCTATTACACCCAGTTAACCTTAGGGTTACAGGGGTGAGAGGTCATTGTAGTTACATTACCATATTACTATAATAAATTAGTAACAAGAAATGTTTACTGTAAGCATACCTAAAACTGCTCCAACATTTTGTAGTATTCCCATTTAATGAACAGTCAAAAAATTATGGTCAAAGTTTACATACAGTATTAATGGCAACCATAAAAGCAAAGCACGGCAAGTTTTGAAATTTCAGAAGCAAACACGAACACGTATGGCCATTAGTGTATTATGTGCAATAAAACCTGAACCTAATCCAAGAGTGTCATCTCTATGCTTCTTGTCCTTGTTTATGTAGGTGGTAAGAGAGAAACTGTAAAAGAAGATTTCCACAATTACTGAAAGCTCCCTCTCCCAACTGGAATTAAACTAGAACCTTCCAGACTTACTGAACAGGACAGGACACGCTGTCTGACCATAAAGTACTGATCACTTTTCCAGTATCTCTTTTAGCAAATCAATAGCCTTAATTCTATTACCTCATTATTTCAGATAAATAAAAATATATCATTTCAAAGATGAGTATTTTTCAAACAGAAAATACTGTCAGTATAACACTGCCCAGCTGTTATCAGTAGCCAATTAGAGTAACAAAAACTCTTTCTCTAAAAGTCTTATCCCATGAACACTTTAGTTTGCCATGTCCAGTTGGCAGACAGCTTTGCTCGGCATTACAGCCAGCCCACACCAATCAGAGAGTCACTATATATGGTAAGAGATTTTTTTTCTGTGCCTTGCAAAGGGCCATGTGCAAACACCGTTTGCTTGTTTAGAATGACTGGACCCATGGCTTTTCTCCTTTCAAATAGGCATTGTTCCGTTCTCTTCTCCGTTTAAGTCAGGTAATGCCTCCCTCTGCTGGTCCCACCACATCATAGGCAGTCCAAATTCAGCTCTTTCGACGCAGGCCTATGTTGTGTAATTCACGTGAGCGATGAGGTGATGAGTGTCGATTAGTTTTTCCCCACACGGATGTTGGGGTTAAGGAGAGGATCTAAATTTGGGTCTAAGCCTGCTGACGCACGTCCAAGTTTGGCCATAATGATTATCAGCGTAAAGAATCCTAGAACCCCAATCAGAAGAAACACGAAGACCCGCTGTTTCCAGGTCAATGAAGTCCTCTTTGCACCTGTCCGGTTTCTAAAAAAACAAAATAAAAATAAAAACAAGCACAGACCAATTTAATCATTTGTAATTTTCACATACAGTACTGGATTTGAACTTAACAGATAAGGTGAAAAGCTCTCTCTAAATATCTAGATCAGGGGTGGCTAACCATGTGCCATGGTAGAGCTGTGTATGCAGGTTTTCATTCCAGCCAGACTCCACACCAGGTGATTTCACTTATTAGCAACTGTTACGGCCCTAGTGCTGTGTACAATTACCCTCTTGTATACAAACCTAGGGTTTGTTACAGCCCCAGTGCCGTGTGTCTGTAATTTTCCCTCTCCAGGTAATGCCCTGCCTCCTGTGGAGCTGCTGACAGAGCCCATGTGATTCCAATCCTCATCAGCTGGGTATAAACCTCAGAGAGAGATGGCCAGTAGGCCAGCATTGCTGGCAACCAGTGAGAGAGAGACGGTCAGTGGGCCATTGTTGGCAGCCAGAGTGAGAGAGACGGCCAGTGGGCCATTGTTGGCAGCCAGAGTGAGAGAAAGAGAGAGAGACGGCCAGTGGGCCATTGTTGTCAACCAGAGAGCGAGCTCTTGTGTCAGTACTCTATACTCCTTGAGGAGGGTGAAACCTGTGTTAGTGTTCTTGTTTCTTTCTTTTTGGTCTGACCTGAGTTTGTTTTGTTATCTAAGCCTGGTTAGTTAAGAGCCAGCTTCTTTAGTTGCCCTTTTTATTGTATATATTGATTTGGGGTTAATTTTGGTTAATAAATCTGTTTGTTTTTACACCTCGTTCCACCTCCCACCTTTCTTATTCCCTGGGACACTTATTTTCTTTGTTACTTCCCCTCATCCCCTGGACCTTTCACGGGGGAACGTAACAGCAAGCCTTCAACCAAAGAGGAAGAATGTATCAGTGAAATCACCTGGTGTGGAGTCGGGTTGGAATGAAAACCTGCATACACATGGCTCTCCATGGCTAGCCACCACTGATCTAGATGATAAATGATACTTACTTGAGAATTTGAGCAAACCAGCTAAGTGCTGGCCGTCGCCGGTACTTATCATCATCAAAATCAATCTGTGTGACAGAGCTATGACCAGTGTCCCGTGTGTCATAGACCTTTCTTGGTGATGATGCTGAGAGATTTAAAAAAAAAAAAAAAAAACATATGCGAAACTTTCCATGACAAAGGTAAATATTACTCATCTGCATTAGTGTAAAATATTCATTAACTAGGTATTGCACAACTATTACACAGACAAGGCAAGCTCAAAGACAACCAATAGTGATTGAAATTTACAAATTTCCTAATAAGCACTTGGCTTGGGTTTTAGGAGCCACATCAGACTAAATAAAGAACACAGTAAGATCTAAAAGCAAGCAACGACAGCTGATACACAGAATTTTGCAGTCTTATACCTGCGTGTATTGTGATGGTGTCACAGGTAGTGGCAGTTGTAAAGTTGATCACAGCATGTTCTTGCACAATTGGCTCCACATTGTTATGGGGAATGTCATGATCTTCTTGTGCTGTAAGCTGAACAGATGTTGAATTCTGGCCGACATTGGAAGTGTAAGAGTGGCTAGGGTAAACCTCACTTTTCTCTTGTGCTGATGAGAAAAAAAGACAGAGATGTAGACCAAATACATGTTACTATACAAAATATAACCTTAAGGTTTTTTTATGAATAAAGTTGCTTTTAGCCATGTGCCTTCATGACATATTTGAAGAGAGAACTCACTCACCGTCAAATGTAGACCAGTCCGCATAATCAGTGACATCATTTGGTGTGCTCTCTTCAAGAACGCCACTAGGATCTTCAATCTGTCAACATTTCCAAATTGACATTTTTATACTGCAGAGTTTTTATCCTAAAGCTTACAATGGAGAGAGAATTCACTTTTGCACTTTCTTCCCAAAATAAAACTACGAACAGTATAACTCAAAAACACCTGACTCCTAGCTACAGTGGTGCTTGAAAGTTTGTGAACCCTTCAGAATTTTCTATAGTTCTGCATAAATATGACCTAAAACATCATCAGATTTTCACACAAGTCCTAAAAGTAGACAAAGAGAACCCATTTCAACAAATAACACAAAAATATTATACTTGGTCATTTATTTAAAGAGCAAAATAATCCAATATTACATATCTGTGAGTGGCAAAAGTATGTGAACCTTTGCTTTCAGTATCTGGTGTGACCCCCCGTGCAGCAATAACTGCAACTAAATGTTTCTGGTAACTGTTGATCAGTCCTGCACATCGGCTTGGAGGAATTTTAGCCCATTCCTCCATACAGAACAGCTTCAGCTCTAGGATGTTGGTGGGCTTCCTCACATGAACTGCTCGCTTCAGGATTGCTTAAGGTCAAGACTTTGACTTGGCCATTCCAAAACATTAACTTTATTCTTTTTTAACCATTCTTTGGTAGAACGACTTGTGTGCTTAGGGTCGTTGTCTTGCTGAATGACCCACATTCTCTTGAGATTCAGTTCATGGACAGATGTCTTGACGTTTTCCTTAAGACTTCGCTGGTATAATTCGGGATTCCATCAATGATGGCAAGCCGTCCTGAACCAGATACAGCAAAACAGGCCCAAACCATGATACTACCATCACCATGTTTCACAGATGGGATAAGGTTCTTATGCTGGAATGCAGTTTTCCTTTCTTCAAACATAATGCTTTACATTTAAACCAAAAAGTTCTATTTTGGTCTCCTTCATCCACAAAACATTTTTCCAATAGCCTTCTGGCTTGTCCACGTGATCTTTAGCAAACTGCAGACGGGCAGCAATGTTCTTTTTGGAGAGCAGTGGTTTTCTCCTTGCAACCCTGCCATGCACACCATTGTTGTTCAGTGTTCTCCTGATGGTGGACTCATGAACATTAACATTAGCCAATGTGAGAGGCCTTTAGTTGCTTAGAAGTTACCCTGGGCTCCTTTGTGACCTGGCTGATTATTACACGCCTTAATTTTGGAGTGATCTTTCATGGTCGACCACTCCTGGGGATGGTAACCATGGTCCTGAATTTCCTCCATTTACACAATCTGTCTGACTGTGGATTGGTGGAGTCCAAACTCTTTAGAGATGGTTGTGTAACCTTTTCCAACCTGATGAGCATCAACAACGCTTTTTCTGAGGTCCTCAGAAATCTCCTTTGTTCTTGCCATGATACACTTCCACAAACATGTTGTGACGATCAGACTTTGATAGGTCCCTCCCTGTTCTTTAAATAAAACAGTGTCCACTCACACACTGATTGTCATCCCATTGATTGAAAACACCTGACTCTAATTTCACCTTCAAATTAACTGCTAATCCTAGAGGTTCACATACTTTTGCCACTCACAGATATGTAACATTGGATCATTTTCCTCAATAAATAAATGATCAAATATAATATTTTTGTCTCATTTGTTTAAGTGGGTTCTCTGTATCTACTTTTAGGACTTGTGTGAAAATCTGATGATATTTTAGGTCATATTTATGCAGAAATATAGAAAATTCTAAAGGGTTCACAAAGGTTCAAGCACCACTCTAACTGGCTAGTGTTAGATGCTGTCTGCATTTAATAATGAAAGAGTTTCTGTGGCTATCTACTTCAAGCACACAACTTATAATTGATGAAGTGCTTCAAAATGCATAAAATGTTGGTTTGTTCATTTTTCACATGTAAAAACATGTTTGTTTGACTTTTGTTCCTCATGTATCTTCTTTGGCCCAGCATGGCTGACTATCTCAGTACTCCCAAAGAGCATTTATCAGAGGGATGAAGTATACCTGCAGTGAGGCATGATACATTCTCATGTGTTTCAGTTTAAATAGTCATATTCAAGTACCTGTATTATTTATAAAATACTGAAACCATTAGGTAACAAGTACGGGGGGATTTATTGATTTGAAAGGTAAGTGGTAAAAAGCAATAGTGAAGCAATTGCAACAGAAGTTTCAAGGCAATTTGATCTCAAGGCTTGTCTGGAAATTATCTAGGCACGATTACAGGTAATGCATTTATCCCTGTGTGAAACTCAACTGTCACAGCACCATCACAAAGTGGAGAACCAACAGAAACAACAAAACATTGTGGTGAAGCAAATAATTATGTCCCCGATTGCTAGAATGATCACTGAAGAATGATAGTTTAGTAGCGAAAGGCCCTTACCAGTGGCAGCCCTAAACCAGCTCGAGCCCAGTTGACTGATGACAGCTGCTCTTTCAGCATGTCAGCTATTGGGCTTTCCAGGTTAGAAGGTGGAAACACTGGACCTTGACAAGTGGGACACTGGTATCCCGCTGGAGCCGTATGGAGGGGCAGACGTGCTGCCAGATTATTAAGACAGGACCAGTGGAACACATCTGGGAGTGAAGGACAGGAGAGAGGAGAAAGTTTCAGCATGCAGAGGCTGGGGCTGGATAACTCAAAATAATGACATTGTAATGGACAGTTCAGGATTTGTCTGACCAAGGTGAAATGAGGATTCCTGTGAGTTTCACACTATAAATGCTAGTAATTTTACCATAGCAGATCAATCTGACAGTGTCCTCAGCAGTTAGGAGATTGTTACACAAAGTGCAGTTTGGGTTGTAATCACTGTCCTGAAGCCATTGCAGATATGACTGCACAATGCACTAAAGGGCAGAAGAAAAAATAAAACATAATTAATGTGAGAGAAACATATGATGCATCATGTCTGTGAATGTTCTCATTCATCTAGGTCATGGTTATCCAAAGGAATTGAATCGAGTGCAACTGGACTTGGTATATATCCGTGAAGACATTTCACCTCTCATCCAAGAGGCGAAACGTCTTCACGGATATATACCAAGTCCAGTTGCATATGATGCCTCCTACAATATGCATGTTTACAAATTAAATGTACAACTAACCTTGTTATGGTTGGAGACCAGGCAATGTTCACAAACATTTACGCGATGTTCAAAACAGAACAAATTGGTCACTTTCCGCTTGGGACACTTGCACAGACCCATAGCAGCTGCTCTGTGGAAAACAACCCAATGAAGAATTATTTTTTTTTATCATTACAATTAAAGAGCTTCTGAGCAGTTGGTATACGACGGACATTTTTAACAGTAGACCAATTATGTTTACTGTAAGCATATATGGTAATAATTAGTATAATGAATGGACAGACTTAAATCTGGGCTAATGTGGGCAGACTTATTTTTCAACTGTGTACAAGAGACAATCAAACCAGGAGCGTTCGCTTTAACATTTATTTTCATAAGTAAAAACTTGCTAAAACACATGATTATTCTGTCTTAATTACATATTTTTTTCAACATTTTTTTCACACTGCAAATTTTCAAAGCACTTGGTTAGTTCATATCACCCATTATATGACATGACATGTCGTTTTTTAACTAGAGTTAAATGTATTGAATTTTCTAAAGACATGCTAGCTGCATAAAGGTTCGTCTGGACACATTTATTGAGAGAAATGTTTCATCAGTCATCTGAGTGACCTCTTCAGTCTCAACTGACCACAGGTATCCCCACCCATGGTGCAGAAAGACATGTTAGTTGGAACCAATTTTCCTTGCAGAGAACCTGAATATAGTGGTTTTTCCTAGACCAGTAATATTCCTATAAAACTTGTAACTTTGCTGTCTGTCTATGAAATCAGTAGTCACACTTAACATGATCTTAAGTCATCATGATCACAATAGTCTCTTTTGATATCAGTTTATGTATTTAGTTTATGTATTGTTTATGTAGTTGTACGATAAGTACTGCCATAAATGTATATTTTTTTCTGTCTTTTTTGACAATGTTAACATAACACCTTAAATAAAGGACTGTGTAAGTTTCTCTCGTTCATTCTGTTTTTGGGATATGTGCAACAGATCCTTGCCGATGTACCCAAAGCTAATATTAGAGCTAGCCTTAGCTAACACCGTAGCCAGTCTGACTAATCCATAAGAGAAGTTTAGAGCCAACTAACCAAATAATACTTGTATCATTTTGGGCATCCTTAATTTATTAGTAGAACGTGATCACACATTACGTCACACAATCACACACTGCATCATATAAAACTCCACATTGCGGAACATACGTATGGCACATTTATTATTCACCATAAACACTTTGAATGAGGAACTGGTTGCTATCATCATGGCATAAGCCGTTTTCTACCAGCTTAGGTATGATTGGCATAGATGTCAGGGTTTTCTCACTATGATCTATCTTCGGATAGTCTGAAATGACAATGTATGTATGTATTGATTACAACTGATATAGTTTTACTGTAAATTCCAACATTGGCATGAATCCACTGTGAGGAAGGCCACGATATAGACATTTGGTAATTTGTTCTCATTCACAGCATGTAACAGCCACTAAACCCAGAGCTGTCAACATTTTTCAGTCTGAACTATTTTATTAAGTAAATGCTGGATTTTTTTTCTCACTTCTTACATTTATGTTTCATCAAGGGCTCCAATTATGCCATTTTACACTGATTCAGCAGCATATGCTGGTTTCTACCAATATACCATTCCTGATCCAGTGGCATATGCCAGTTTCTACACATTTACCACTACTAATCCAGCGGCACATTCCAGTTTCTACCGACTCCTAATCCAGCTTTCTTTTATTTAAGACAAAAGAGGGTTTTCACTTTTACAAAGAAAAGGAGATGCGCCTTGTTTTGTATAGTTTATAACCTACCTCAGGTATAAAAAAGGATTCTTTAATTTGATAAAGAAAAGATAAAAGGAAAATATATTTTGTAGATTTTTGTTTGAGAAATTAAGGAATATTTTTCAGTCATAATTTGTCTTCAATCTCATTTTATTTTTAAAAAAATCGTGAGAAAATCGTATCGTGAACCCAGTATCCTGAATCACATCGAATCGTGAGTTGAGTAGCGTTACATCCCTCCCTAGTAATTACTGTCATTTCAAAAGCATCGCACATGTCCCAACAACGGACCGGACGAGAGAAACTTACACATCCCTTTATTTGTACGGCGCAATGTGACGTTAACATCGTCAGTAAAGACAGAAAAAATATATACACATTTACGGCAGTACTTGTAAAACTAGCCCGCTGCCATTCAATTTGCACATGCATCAGGGGGCGGGCGGTCCTGGGTACGACGTTAAACTGCAACTGCTGGGTCGTCGGCGACTAAACCGGCGCCGCCCCCCTTCAACCCTTGGGTTGTTGTGAGAAGGGTGTGTGGACACCCAGCAGGACTAAAAACAAAACCTGTCAAAGGGCGGACGAGTTCCTCTGTGAACCAACGGCCATCCATACCTGGAGAGGAATGGCGACCACCAGGTACTCCCCCTACTGGACACAATGCTGACTCAACCAGACTCAATCGCCATAAACGGTGGAGGAGACTTGTTGAGGCACCAGCTGTGCTCCTACGACCTCCGTAGGTTACGGAACTGATGATGATCAGGGGGCGGGGCTGGTGTGACAGCATGACAGTGGCCTACCACTTTCAAGCGGCACCTGTCGTTAGGAGACGGACGGTATGTGCCAGTGGAAGACGAGCGTCATACTACCACTCTAGGGACCGACTTAAGCCGCTTGAACCACTAGTGGCACACCATCAGCCACTTTTCGATCTCGGCGCGACTAAATGACGTTCAAGACGTCTCCGGATGTGATTTTTTTCTTTAGATTATTGTTATTTGACAATGTGACATTACTGATCAGACTGGGCTGCTCCTGCGTACACAAGATATCTCTTGAAAGCTACGTCTTTGACGGCGTCAATATTCCTAAATGTCAATTACAAAAGTCCAATATTATCTCAGTTAACACTAATGGTCAACCCGGTGGCTACCAAAGTAGCTGAGGCTAGCTGGTCGAGTAAACTCTGCTCTTTAACGCTACGTTATACTGAACAATTTCAACGTTAACCTACCTGTTAACGATATAACCGCTTTATAGAAATTACCTCCGTTTCAGCTGATGTTGTGCAATGTCATTTAAGATCCATCAAGCTCGCATTACCATTTTCTCTAAAAGTCCATCACCTAGCTATTAGGTGTAAGTGTGAAACTTAGCTGCTAGCCAGCCACTTCATGTTTATATGCCACGTCTCTTCCGCTTATCCGGAGAATCGGCTTCTTTCTTTTTTCTTTCTTGGTTCGTAAACAACATAAAGACGTATATCGCCCTCTACTGTCATGGAGTAACTAGTCTACAGGACCCAAAAGTGTGTCCACGGATATTTTCATTCTCTCAGTCCCCAAACTCAGCAGAAGCAATAGAAATGAGAAATGACGGAATCTTTTTCAGTAATCATTTGTCTTCAATCTCATTTTATATTAAAAATAAAATATAAAATATGTGGTGTAATGTTTGCCCCAGTCTATAACCTAAACAAAAGTTGATGGTTGTTTTGCGGATATTGTACCATTATTTTACTTTCTTCTTCACAAGGTCACAAACTGAAGTGATGGCCCATATGCACTGCTGCACCAAAGAAGAAGAACTAGGCTACCTATTGTTCTTCAGTATTTTAAAGGTATTCAGCTCAAAGTTTTTGCCTTACTGCGAAAGAGTAGAATTTATGACTTATTATAAAATCCTTTAATCATCATATTTTGAAGATTGGCAGTATCAGTACCCTTAGTCTTAACCCAAACTTTGTCCAACCCTATCCCTGAACCTCTGTGGCTGCAAATCCAGCTAAATTTATGCATGTGCCACATGATTTATGACTTGGCAATGCACTCAAGGAATTCTGCTTTATTTTAGATGAGAACCATAGCCTCTAGATTTGTGGGTGCAACATAATTCAGGATAACTGCACCATCAGAACATTGTTGAAGATCCTTAAGGCTGATTGTGTGTTGACCTTGCTTCCTGCCATTAATTTTCTATAAAACTACGCATCCTCCCATTTTTCTTCCACATCACGTAATGCTTTCTCTATAAACTTGCCAATAAGGTCCATATGTCTGACACCTGTGGCACCTAACACACTCCCACTGTCACACTTTGGCATAACAAAGATGATAAATACATAGCCTAATAACCCATCACATCATCACCGGGTTGTTTTTCCTATTTTCCATTTTCCATTGTTTGTTTTCTTGTTTTTAACAGCACTTTAACTTTGATGTATAGACTCATACAACTTAATTATCAATATGATTGCCTAAAAACAAACAAACAAACAAACAAAAAACCTCGGATATTCAACTTAATCGCCATTCATCTAAAACTAAATCACACAAATCCGGTAAACCATATATATAGCCCAGACTGTAAGCGCTACGATGGTGAAAATCTCTTCCTATGTCTTCCGGCTCCTCCATCACACCACGTCCTTATAATCCAGAGGCCTTCTGGGCTTTAAGGGGAACATTTAGGGAGAAAATGAAGGAGCTAAGCTCTCTGAAAATGGGGGAATTGCCCCTCCCGGATCTAGCAATCCTTTATTCTCACTGCTTTTGCACGCATGTATATTTGCTTACTTGTGTGGTTTTCAACAACCTTTGAAAGGAGGGCTATGTTAGCTGAGTTGATTATGTCAGCCACACAAATCAACATCGAAAACCTAAATTTCTCCAGTAAAATAGGTGCATGTCATGTTCTATGTAGCCTATTGAATAGTGTTCTGTTTGAACATTAACAGTGCGTAAAAAAAAGCAAGTTTTTATTATTAAAATACACTCAAACCCCTGGGTTGCAGATCAGTATGCCCATAAAGACCCACAATTATTGCAATGTGGCTTTATGCGTTCATAAAAAGCCAAAAATAATTACTGTATCATAACTACAAAAAATGACATGCTCAATAGATACAGTAAATGGGCCTCCCCTTTATGGATTTAGAGAAACAATACACATAATATCGTTGAGCAGGGGAAACATCAGTCCACCCTCAAAAGTCTATACTGGTTTTGCATTACTTATGTTGAGGTGACGACCATGCAAACTCTCATATTCCTTATTCCAAGTGGAAATAAAATGCAGGCTACATGTATCCAATACCTGTGTTTATTTCATTGTTTACTTATTGCAAAATGTCTCTTCTGGTGTGATTATAGTGTCATTTGTAATAGTGCCTAATTCTTTGATAGCAGGGACAGCTAGTCAATATATTAACTACAGGCAGAGAATTTTTGAAGCACTTATGATGTTTGGCAAATGTGTTTTATGCAACATTGCACAACAACAACAACAACAACTACTACTACTACTACTGTTGCTGCTGCTGTTGCTGCTGCTGCGGTCTGCTGCTCTCGTTAGGGGTTGCCGCAGCGGATCATCCGTTCCCATCTCTTCCTGTCCTCTGCATCTTCCTCTGTCACACCAGCCACCTGCATGTCCTCCCTCACCACATCCAAAAACCTCCTCTTTGGCCTTCCTCTTTTCCTCTTTGGCAGCTCCATCTTCAGCATCCTTTTCCCAATATACCCAGCACCTCTCCTCCGCACATGTCCAAACCATCGCAATCTCGCCACAAATGGTGGCCAAATGTGTAGTCAGCAGCATTGGTATACTGATGCATGTAGGATGTATTGGAGAGGCATTTGTGTCATGAAACATTTAAGGATTTTCTTTTTTGATAAAACGTTTGCTTTCTGTGTAATGCATTGTCAGGTTCAGGCTGTGGGGAAATTGCAGTTAGTCTCTGTTGACAGCAGATGGAGTGCACCACTCAACAAAGTGGGACTCGGTGAAATAAAGGCTTATTCGTAAGATCCACTGAACACGCTATAATAAATGAATCAAGCTACATTCATAATTTCTACATTGATGAACATGAGCCAATATCAGCCAAACATATTAAAATATTTCATCGTCACTAGTCTACAGATGGGCTGTACGGTGCTGTAGGTCTGCTCCATAGGTTATCAGTTATCGCAGTCATCTGTGAGCTAAGATTGCGGGTTTGAGATAGTAAATATAATGAATATATTAAATAGGATTGGGCGGCAATAAGCAAAATAGATTTGATCAGAATCAGAATCATGTTTATTGACCATGTAGGTTTGCAGAAACATGGAATGTGACTCCGGTTTCGAGGCTCTCTCAGTGTACTGAACATGGAAGAACAACACTACAACACAGCAATCTTCAGATCTATACACAAGGATTGACTTATACAGGTGAAATAAGAGATGATAAGGTGCAATGGTGCAGCGACTCTATCAGAGATGCTGAAATAGATGTTAGCAGGTTACTTACATGAGGTAGATGGACATGAGAGAGAGTACCAGTATACGTACAATGTACAGTACAGTATGTACAAAATAGTTGGATTCATTGAGAAAGGAAGTATAATTAAAGAGTTTGGACAAAAAGGAAGAATGTCATAAAAACCTTGATCTGTCCTTTTTAAACATTCTGAGGGGACATGAATGATGGGCGATGCTGTTTACAACGTCAGCCATGTTAGCTCCGCAGAGATGCTCCATGGCTGTTGCTAAGTGATGCAATGATTCAAAGGCAGCTCATGGTAATGTATGATAATGTAAACTGTTGTTACATGTTAATGTTGCAACATGGCTCCCATAGTGCAGCAGAATGAATACAGTCGGTAGTGCCAAACAAACCTACATGCTGCTCGATTACCCAACATAACAGACCTCTCAGGGAACGGGTACTCCATTACAGGGCATTACCGGTGTTTGAACACCGTGGCCCGTTAAAGCAATGACAGCAGACATTTTCACTGCATAACT